>NC_088295.1:46675690-46893876 GCF_032854445.1 Liolophura sinensis
GTATTCAGCTGAATTTGGCATGGATGGTTCAGGCGTTTGATAGTTGCCATTGTGCCATGCACATATTGTACTATCAGTATGCAGTGCTCCTTGCGTTGTTGACCCTGTTATTGTGGTTATTTGACTACACAATTTGAATTGCTGTGAACCATCTAGCAATGAAATCTCTTGACAGCCTAACCAAGGGCTAATATTTGTGAACAACATGTTTTATTATTAAAACTTGCTCTGTTTTTTTTAGTTTTATTTATGTATTGCAATAAATATTGAATACTGCAGTCGTTGGTTCTTGCTGTTGGTTTTTAATTTTGATTTTAATTCTAGTTGTATTTATAGACTCAAGTAAAACCAAGAAACACTTTAAGACAGTCCACACAAGAAGTGAACCAAAAGCCATACAGTGATTTAGGTAGGTAGCTGTTGGATGATTTGAAGAAAACAAAACATTAACATGTCAGACCATTAAACACATTTAAACACCATTAAAATTCTAATAAAACTCGATCTGTTCACCAGGACCGTGTTTAATAGTACTTCACTGAGTTTTCTTAAAGAGAGCTACTGCATCCACTCCCCAAGCCAGGTGCTGATTTAGCACAGGCACTCCAAGTTGTCAGACAGTAGTCTGCACACTGTAGATAGACCGTGCGAAACGTGAGTGATATCACAGTATATAGTCATGTACACAACAGACGAGTGATATCACAGTATATAGTCGTGTACACAGTAGGCGAGTGATATCAGTGTATGGTCGTGTACACAGTAGGCCTGTATACAAATATTTATCGACATACTCGTCAGTGTACTCGGACCAGATACTGGCAGGAATAATAAATGAGCTTTGACCGATATACCAACTCTATAATTAATGCCCCGGGGGTTTAGATCAGGGTAAATTTCCACCCACATTATTAAAACCATGTGTTAAAGGGATGGCAAGTTTATTGAGGACCTATACTCCCAGTCACTGCTAAAATTCCTCTGCATTTCCAGAATCTGGGTCAATCAATACGGTGGCCTTGCATTATAGGCCGCGTGGGATGACTGAACCTTTGGCCCGATTTATAATGAACGGATTCTTCCGATCCTTCATCAATGAACCTAAAAGGGGAGCCGTGATTGGTCATGGTGTGACGTTACCAAAGGACTAATGCCATATAAGGACTGGCCCAGACCTAAGTTATGACGGAAGATGGCATACATTTAAACAGCATCTATACATGGCATCAGCGGCACATGTATACGTACTTTTGATAGCTTACATAGACAGATTTATTTATTTATTTATTCGTAGACGACTTGGTAGAAACAAGGTACAAAAACTGAGTTCACCAACGTCACATACAAACAAGAAAAAGTAAATTAACAATACAGAAGGTATGAAACAAAAATATAGATGAAAATGGTCAATACCCTACATATGCCAACAAAATCAGACTACATTTTCTCAAAAGGATACATGAATAGGTACTATAAAACGAGTAGTACGGTCTTGAGGAAAAATGATGAAAGAATTATTATTCTTTTTTTTTAACTTTTGAGGCATGACTATTACATGTCTTAATAACCCCACTTATTTTATGCATATTCTCCCTCAGTGGTCAGCGCCACCGTTGACGTCGCGACAGAAGGCTACTTAATTTCCGGACTGACCGCTGGGGCGTTAGGAAAACTGTAGTTTAAGATCGCTTTCAGAAACCCCCCATCCCCCCCACACACCAAGATAAAAGCTAGGGGGCCTTTTTTTTGTACAATATATGCATGTCAGTCCACATCATATATTCCGTCTGGTATTAAGAAATAAAAACAAAGTGTTTCATGAATCCTTTAATTACAATATGTTCTGAATAAGGAAGGTTAGAACTCTTCGTCAATGAAACATACTCTCGTAAGATTTAAATCAACATTAATGCTGTTATAAAGAAATACACCGGGAGGTCAGTTCTAGAACGCTCTGCGCTATAAACAACGTTTTATGCAGAGCCTTACATGTATACAAGTAGGCCTTACGTTAAACTTTGATCGAGATGATATTATAGCCGAAAGTTCCATTACACGCAGTATAGGAACAAAAGATAAAATTACGGTATGGATAAACGTCTTTCGTATGCATATCCATCATGCAAAATAATATAAACTTTTTGCACCATTTCAATCCGATTCATTCTTTGCTAATTTGACCATACAGGTGCTTGCTCGAGACTAAACATCAAACACCTCTCTATAAAAGTTACTATAATCTTTTAGAAAAAAAAAAAAACCAGTCATCTTGCAAAGGCTTTCAGACAAATAACCTTAACATGATTCTGAATCAAAATACGTGATCTCATGCATGCACCTTTTCACGTGTGTAATAAGGTGACAATTTCTTATTAAAATGGCTGACTGACTGATTGATTGATTGACTGATTCCTTGATTTTTTATTCATCAATCTACCATATATGTCATACAGAGGTGTACCGATATAGGACGATATATTGGCGGGAACAAAGCTCACATAGCTTGCTCTGTCCCAGCGTAGTGACACATTAATGCTGATGACTGTAATGGCAAATAATATAATACAGATGGCAGATGACTGTTTTGTTTTTTTATCCTTACATCTTGAAGACTTCCTCTCTTTTATCAAACAGATATAAGACATTTATTAACCCAAAAAATTTCCTCCAAATCACAAAACTGCTTATATGTAATAAAAGGTAATATTTAATGTGACCTTTGGTAATTAAGTCAAGGTAAATTTTTCGAATCCTTTTAGATTGATTGTTGTTTAACAAGGCTGTGGTCAAGAATTTCACACTTTCAAAATAGCGGTGCCGGGCGTATGAGTGAGAAACCGATCTTCGTCAAGTACCTGCTAATCCCTCTTGACTTAAAACAGTGAGATCTGGATTCGAACACGTGACCTCACTGATCTCTAATACTATTAGATAGGGATTACACATAGCAGGTAACTCCATAATTTTCGACTTGTATGGAGGTATATCAATTTTCAGAATGTGGACTCGCCCCGCTACAATTATAAAGACACAATATATGTGCCCATATACCTATAGTGACAGAAAAATTATTAAGTACGATGTTAAGCCCCATGCGTAACATACACACTTTCAGAATGCAACATTTCTGGCGTACGTGTTCCCTCTCATTTACTGTCCTTTGTCTCAACACTAATAATCCGTCACCATGAAAACATCAATGTATGATTAAAAGTCACCAATATCCTGTCGTGTGACTGTAGAAAATTATAATCGCAATTTGTCCAAAACAATTTTCGATGAAAAAAGTACAAATGTTATATTCTTAATTTGCTGGAATTCACGCTAAACAATTATGGTGTACGTGGATTCCCTGAACACTTTTGAATCTCCATTCCTCGTTCGTTTTCCTCACAGGTTATTTTGCTTATTTCGCCCTCTCAACCATCATGAACTTTGAGCCTAAGGCATATTTAAAGACATGAGATGCGTGTGATGGCAAAGGGGGAGTGTCAGCAAATCTGTAGCTGGAGTTGACCTCTGGCAGAAACTGTACACGACAGATATACAGATCCCACTCCTGAGAAAGTTTCACTACAACCATACACTCTGCTAAAAATTGACGCCATGTTTAAGAAAGGCAGCGAACACAGACGAGCTGTATCTTTATTTGTAGCAAGAGTTACATCCCTTACTCGTTGTTGTTTAACACATAACATGGCAGATTCTATCGCGTTTTCGTGTAATGTAGAGAGGTACAAGTCAAACGTACTGAGCGTGACAGAGAGATCTATATCATTATAGGCCTGCATGTACATAGGCCCAATGCGTTGGGGACAGTCTCGGTGAGTTAGACAGTGAATGTCGTTCTAACTTTAGACTGATTTGATTAAGTAGTTCCGCATTGCTATACTCAGCATATAAAAAGCGTGTAGGCCGATATAGGCTAAGGTTATTTAACCGCGTGACAGCCCGACCACTCTATCACTCTATCACCCTGCGTTCTGTTTGGCAAGATACAGGCCTATAACAACAACGGACATGAAACTGAGTGGACTCTTGTTCCTGTTGGGAATAGCCTCCGCCGTGAGAGAGCAGAGCGTCGGTACGGCCGATGGGACCGGTGTTGATGGCAGAGTTAAGTATCGACCCGACGGAATCAAAGGACAAACCAAATCATGGCGCGGGAAAAAGAAAAAATCGAGTACCGGTATGTCTCTGAACAGCCAATCTCCTCAGCCCGCTGCCTTCTTTTTCTCCAGGACGTTCGTTGACATTCCGCCCCCTCCCACGCCAAGTTCCGGTAACTCATCTATCGCCTCCATGCAGACGCCCATTCAAATAGGTGGCATATTTCCGAACTACTCCGTGCTGGCAGACACCGGCCCCAAGCGTTCGGAGTGCGGCATTGGGGCGCTAATGGCATGGGCAGATAACCTCTATCTGGTGTCCTATCTGTCCGTTCCGGACGCGGGCAGTGGTACTGGTCTGTACGTGATTGACGGAGATAACTATCAGGTCAGTGCGATATGATTAGGTACTTTGACATCAATATGGCCACATTTACGGACCTAACTGCCACAATTATCTGTTAAAATATGTCAGGAAGTGGGAAAGGGAAATGTTGTTTCCTCCTGAGGCCGCGGTTTCCTTGCAGGTGCATGTGTAGGCCCATCCTTATGAATCACCGTGACAGTGCGCTGCCTCCTCCCACCTTCCATCATAATGCTGGTTGCCGTCGAATAAGTGAAATATTCTTGAATACGACTTTAAACACCCATCAGAGAAATAAATAAATAAATAAATGAACACGTAAATCAGAGTGAGAAATGGGATGTCGGACCAACACAAAACATGTACACTCAAAAAATAAACCTTTCTGAGTGATGCTAGAATGTATTACGTTATAATAACATAATATTATATAATATGCCTGCCATATGTCATAATGTCCTGTCAGTCTAATGG
Organism: Liolophura sinensis; assembly: GCF_032854445.1. Classification (NCBI taxonomy): domain Eukaryota; kingdom Metazoa; phylum Mollusca; class Polyplacophora; order Chitonida; family Chitonidae; genus Liolophura; species Liolophura sinensis. The sequence continues at coordinate 46,680,638 of NC_088295.1, forward strand.
AATGTTTATGTTGAATTAATAGAATATATGTGTTATATTTAACAGAACAATCTGCTGTAATAAGAGAATACGTTCTACAGCAGACTTTCTGTTAAACTTAACAGATTAATTTTGTATTAGTGTATTGGTGTTAAGGTCAATTAGAAACGAACGAAGTGTCCGTAAAAAAGTGCGAAAATTGGTCAACGCCGCTGATGGGTGTGAAAAAGGGGTATATTGACCCGTTAATAGCGTTGTAAAAGGGCTTTGATCATGCAGATGGAAAATGCGTTCGTTGGTGCTCATGAAGGGGGGTCTAAAGGGTGTTCAGTTTAATTCAGCCGAAATGCAGGAAATTATCTACGAGATTAAAAATATACATCCTCGGTTGTCATTAGTATTAGCAAAAAAAAAAAAAAAAAAAGGAATGTACATGCATGTATATGTGTCATATATCAGAATTATGTGGGCATCGACCCTAATTATCAGTAAAATGATAATGTTTTGGTGTCTTTATTTCTTTACCAAGTACTGTCTTGGAGTTTATTAAGTAGGCTAGATGACCATCGCATTGCCGCCCGACTTGAAACTTCTATCAGTTCATGTTAAATATATTTATTTATTTGATTTGATTCAATACCATTCATGGCCGCTCGCAACTGAGTAGGAATGCTTTTGAGAGGTCCCGACTCATTATGCATCAAAATGTATAACTGCGGCCATGGTTGCTTACATGAATAGCGCTAAAGACCCGTTCTCACGGTGCGATTTGTAGTACCAACTTAATACGTTGCATTCAATTTGTAGTGTTCGACAAAAACCGCATGCGACGTGTCTAGGGCATAGTGTTTTCCCCGTTTAGCTCCGTTGCTAAGGTCTGGCGTTGTTGTAAGCACATTTGTCCATGATTTCCCTTTTCTGCAATTTGCATGATGTATATTCCACAGTAGATCTTGACCGAGATCGCATATAAGCAATAAACTGTTCGGTTTTAGTGAGTGTTGAAACCAGTCTCGTTTTCCCGGTAGAAGCACTTGCAGTCTGCTTTTTCGGACATGGCTGTAGAGAAGCCGATTGATGACGCAAAGAGGGATAACGCGTAGTGGACAAATTTGAAGCGATTTGATTGGCCAGTGCATGCGATTTGTAGAATAGCGTTTTCTCCATTTCCTTTCGACTACCTCACACATCGCTGAATGCGACAAAAAGCGACAGGATTCTAGTGTTCTGACGCTTCCACTCGGTTGTATGTCACAAGTTTGTACTACTAATCGCACCATGAGAATAGGCCGTTAAGCGTCGCTGCACATATTCGCTGTTCGATGCTGTTACGTTTTATTCCGTCTTTGCATGTTGTCCATGGTTGAGTAAGCTATAGTAATCCAGAAATACGCCTACTAAGAAATGCTATATTTTCATGCCTATATCTTTTTAAAACAGACGCCGTCTTTGAGTTTTTTATTTTCGTTTTTTTCCTAACTTTCAGATGCGACGTTTGGTATCACATCAGTCCACCTACGCCAATCGGATCATCCATAAAGAGACTAATCAAATCGTCATAGGTGCGTGGCTTATTGACCAATCCGGGAACCTGAAGACGTTTGAGGACTTATTGCACGTGCGGGTAGCAGCCACTGCCGAACATCTCACAGATCCTGCCAATAAGGTTTCCTTTATAGTTTCTTTGCATGATAAACGTACATGACATCACAGCAGGGTTTTCGTTTACACATTTAAATTTATTTATTTATTGATTCGTGTTTACGCCGTAATCACGAATATTTCAGGTATATAGTGGGAGGAAACCGGGAAACGCCCGGGGGAAAGCCATTACCATCCGCAGGTTGCTGATAGACCTTCCCGCGTACGATCTTGTTCTTACTGTTATGCGATGTGCTGTCTGTAATATGATAGTATAATGTATCAGTTTGAATTATTTCATTTTATTTTAGCTATTGACCGTAATATTTACTTGTATGTGCTCATATTTAAAAAATCTATAACAATTTTTAAAAAAAATTCAGTCAATTTTCAGTCATAATTACCATTGGTTTGTAGTAGAAGTAGTAGAAGTTTTTTTCTGCCTTTTTTGAGCAAACATGAGGTCATTGGGATTGATTTCCATGGTTTTATTTCCTCCAGGTATACATGCTCGGAATGGATGGACCGCTGTGGGAGTGTGACGTCAATAAACTGAATTGCACACAGCTTTTTGATTTGGTGAAGGAATTAGACATTCCCAGCGAAAAAGGGGAACAACCCCACTTCAAGGCCGCTCACACCATGGACAACCGCTTGGTTGTGGCCAGTAACACATTTGAACAAGCAGATTTGAAAGGGTAAGTTTGAAAATGTTAGATGCTGTATGTACATAGGTAGAATTCAAGCGTGGATAAATCAAGTTTGTTAAGGTTAACCCTAACTGCAAACCTACGCAAAATAGCAAAAAAAAATGATATGAAAGGTTATGATTGATTGAAGTTTTTTGTGTCAAAAATCAGCTGTGACAATGTAATTGGCCTCAGATTTCAGTCTACACGACATAACACACAGCCACCAGGTTTCATTCTACACAACATAACACACAGTCACCAGGTTTCATTCTACACAACATAACACACAGTCACCAGGTTTCATTCTACACAACATAACACACAGTCACCAGGTTTCATTCTACACGACATAACACACAGCCACCAGGTTTCGTTCTACACGACATAACACACAGTCACCAGGTTTCATTCTACACGACATAACACACAGCCATCAGGTTTCATTCTACACGACATAACACACAGTCACCAGGTTCATTCTACACAACATAACACACAGCCACCAGGTTTCAGTCTACACAACATAACACACAGCCACCAGGTTTCAGTCTACACAACATAATACACAGCCACCAGGTTTCATTCTACACGACATAACACACAGTCACCAGGTTTCATTCTACACAACATAACACACAGCCATCAGATTTCAGTCTACATACATAACACACAGTCACCAGGTTTCATTCTGCACGACATAACACACAGCCACCAGGTTTCATTCTACACAACATAACACACAGCCACCAGGTTTCATTCTACACAACATAACACACAGCCACCAGGTTTCAGTCTACACGACATAACACACAGCCACCAGGTTTCATTCTGCACGACATAACACACAGCCACCAGGTTTCAGTCTACAAGACATAACACACAGCCACCAGGTTTCAGTCTACGTGACATAGCACACAGTCACCAGGTTTCATTCTACACAACATAACACACAGCCATCAGATTTCAGTCTACATACATAACACACAGTCACCAGGTTTCATTCTACACAACATAACACACAGCCACCAGGTTTCAGTCTACGTGACATAGCACACAGTAAACCATATGTCAACCATATAATGTCGCGCTTCACCCCCGAACCTGAACCCGAGCCTGAACTGATTGAACGATTATGGATGACGGAGCTATAATGGATGCATTGTCTAGCAGCTTCGGGCGATTCAATGCATATGCATTAGAACCATGACGTGTAACGAACGTCTATATGCGTTATATACAGGGTATAGAGACTATGCATCATATATACATGAGAAGATGATTTCTCATCCGAGAATTTCTTCTTCGCCGACCCCACCCGCTTTACCATTCTCCGGGTTCGACAAAATTAAGTCAGCTGAACTAAACCTTTGTCATCTTGATGGTCAGCAAGTAAACTTTCTGTGGGTAGCAGGAATGTTGCACACTAACTACATTTCTTGCTCAAATGGCATATTTTGTGCACAGTGATGGCCCAGCCGAAAGTTTCACTGCTGAGGCACCACCAGAGTTTATATATAATCCTGACTGAGGTAAATTGTCAGATTTCACCGGTTACGTGGGACCATTTGCCAACTATCACACTGTCGTCGCTGCTCTAGTTTCACTCTCCATCCTGTAATATTTTATATTGCCCTTATTTCGTAGACACCTATAACTGCGTAAAAATTTCAGAGAGCAGCATGGTGGTCGCCTGGCAGAATGGAAAGGACCAGGTAGTAAATGGACCATACTGGCGAGAACAGCTTTCGTTGAGGTGACCGGAAGGAGAAACTTCGGCAAAGTAATCTATGCCGTTGGCTGGGACAAACGGTCGGCCATCTTGAAAGTGTTCGATGGTGGAGACGAAGGTAAGTTAGACGGTATCTCTGAATTTGACCCACGAGGAAATAATCGTATATGTCAGAGTGGCACCATTAAAAAATGTTCATTGCAAGAAGATTCAATAGAAGATTCTTTTTATTAGGTACAGGAAAGACATGCGGTTGAATTGTTAACACGTTGCGTCTGTCGCATAGTTCCGCACGTTTTGAAAAACTAGCCCCAAGGGAATTGTTCAGATGTTATTTATTTATTTATTTATTTACTTATTTGTTTGATTGGTGTCATATAGGTTTTATATTTTACTTATACGACGGCGACTAGCAGTATGGTGGGACTGGGTTTTGCACTAAAACAAGATTGGTATTAAGCCTGGCTTAACTTTTAATACACTTTTGAACAACTAGTCCCAGGGGGTTTATGGTAATTGGATGCTTTCTTTCTTGGCATCGACTAAAAGTTAACACAGCTTCTTGTGTCAAACCTGGTCAATTGTAGTTTCATCATATTATAACAAGCTCATAAGTTTTATCCCTGTATTTGGACAGTTGCACTTCTTTTTTGTAGGCGAACCGTCCAGTTGGCAACAATGGCAAACATACCGACTTCCTAAAGCTAGCCATGCCTTTGATCACCTTTGGCAAACAGAATGGCCGAGGATACGAGAAGTGGAGACAGAACGCTACCTGATGGATGCTCACGGAATGTTCTATGAGTTGTCTCCTCTTGGTTGGGCCGGAAGTACTTGGGGCATTCGACCAATTAGCCAACACCTTAGAGTCATACCGGATTTTGCATCTTTTAGGGGAACATTGGTTTTAGGGGGCAATCAGGTACTTGGTGCGTTATCATTTCAACATTAATGATTCAACAAGCAAAACATGGCCTAAGTCTGGTATAACTGGTATAACAGTGTTCTGCAATTAGTATTTTAATCGTGTAATACGCATTCATTTTCCGAACTGTGAAATTATAATTTCCAGACCGGATTTAAAACGTATCAATGTAAACAAAACACTTGCTTTTGCCAACTCTGATCATGACGTCTTCCGATCAAAAGAATGTTCTTGTACACCCAATAGTTATCGCTTAACAGACTTACAGGCCTAAATATTCTTAGCAACAAGTCCTTCCGTAGATAGTTTGTATAAACACACAGCGCATTGAAATTCTTTTGACTAACTGTTTGAAATTGGTCTTGCGATGACAGACCCGGGACGTCTGTTCTTTGTAAACGCTTAACCCGTGACAACATCTGCATTTGCCGTGTCATATGTTATCTTTGCAAGTGTTTTCACCTTCATGTACATTTAACATGTTGCTTTTCTTATTATATTTTAAGGTTTCCAGTATATTTGACAACAATGTTGTCACCGGGCAATCTCAGTCCGGTATGTGGTTTGGCAAGACGGATGATCTTTGGTCATTTGGGAAACCACAAGGATGGGGCGCTGTCTGGCGGAGGGACAATGTAACAGAAGGGGTTTCCGTCCGATCCCTATCTTATGACCGGTTTTGACCATAAAGTCCTGCATCTAACAGCGCACGTGGCACACCCGGCACACCCGGGTGTAACCTTTGCCATCGAGATAGACTACACTGGAACAGCAGGTGGTTCAGAAAAAGTGGACCTCAGTTAATGGTAGTGTATTTATTAGTCATTTCCTCCCTCACTCTGCTGTAACTCTGCTAGAGGCCCGTGGTTTTACGCTGGGCACCCATGAAAATGACCTTCATCGTATAAGTGAAACATTTCAAATAAGTTAAATATTTCTCAGTTTTGGTCACAATGGGTAGTCGAGAGAACGTGTCCTGTTTGTGTGAATCAGTGGAATGACAGCACGAATTTCACTTAACCCGAAGTCATCTGATATGTTTTTTCTGCAGGTCACATGTCCGGAGAGGATTGGAATGTGTTAACTCGAATAGGTGTCTATAATGGCGGATATAATTACTACACATTTCCACCCGGATTCAGTGCTCACTGGGTCAGGGTCGTGGCTAGTGCAAACTGCACGGCAACTGCCTATTTTCATTATACATGAGACCAGAACAAGCTTTTTCACATTTATCCTGTATATACGAATACCGTGTGTATATATAGCAATACTTAATCCTATAACTTTCAGTTTTCTGTTTCACTATATTGGAATATCTTTTGATGCATGTTGGCAACTTGGGATCATGCATATTGGACGATTTGACGATTTTTCTACTGCAATACATTATAGAAATAGTCGTACACAGACATAGACTCGATTTGGAGTCTTTCGGAAGATCCGTGGTCGTTTAGAATGGTTTCAGACGGCTTGGAAGAGCATTTTTACCCTGATTTTGCTTGAGCCATGATGCTATTGGGTGTAATTTGCTACTAGTTAAGCATTTACATGAACAGTTAGAATAAAACCCTAAATGAAGTAAACTGACAAGAGGCCATATTCCGCCGGTTACGTTGGCCATTTATCAAGTATCAAGCTGTCGTCGCTGCTCTGGTTTTGCTCTCTATACTGTAGTTGTTTGTATTCTGAAAGCAAAAGGCTAACAAATCGAGAGGGCAAAAGTATAGCCCTGGAAAAAGGCAAAAGTCGCCTGGTAATCATTGCAAAGGAAGGAAAGAAAAACAACAGACTACCCTCATTCCTCAACCCCTTTGCATATGAAACAGCAACGTTTAGTGCAATCCCTGCCAATTTTTAAATGATTTTTAGAGACAAAACAGTATAGGTTGGATTGGCGAGATGCAGGGCGCCACAAAAAGTGTATTTTTATCAGTCAACACTGAGAAATGCCTTCAGAATATGCTTGAATAAACACCTTGCAAACATGCGAAAGAAGTTGAAGAATTACAGTACACAGCCCAGGTCCGCATTCCATTGGGTGGAAAAGGTTCTGTATATGGTTTGCATGTCTGATATCTGTAACCACGATTCCTTGAGACAGAAACAAAAGATGGTAAAAGACGCGTTTTGAAGATCGTACTCTGGATCACTGCTCTCTCATTAGAAATGTGGTGGGCTCGAATCCAACAAATTCTGATTTGGCTGCAGTCTAACTCGAGCAGGATTGTCAGGTATCTTTTGAAGTATTGCGGGCTCTGTGTTGTGTGTCCGGTGGTTTCCTCTGTGCTGTATATCTGGCGGTTTCCTCTGTGCTGTATGCCCGGCTTCTTCGACCTTGAACTCTCACTGCCGTCATGTAATCGAAAGGTTCTTGAACTTAAAATAGTAGAGACTTTCGGCTTCGTCGCTGTGTGGTAACCATTTCGGAGGTAAGGCAAGGAGTGATTGTAGGATTGTATAATTTATATGTTATCTTACAACTCCTGATCCATCAATGACGCAGCATTGTATTAGCATGACGGCATCCAGCTAAAAAGAGGCGGCGTAATGATTTGGGTCCGATTCCCAGAAAGCCAGTATGACCTCATGTCAAAATTTGAAATCTGATGCAAACCACTATTTTGCAACAGCAAAAATTTAACATAATCGAAATCCCCTGGCACACACTTTGGTTGTCTTACAGTGCTGTCTGTCCACATTCAGTTTCCATGCAGTGATCACAGGGCATTACATGCCGCCTCAGCAGCACCCATCTTTGTCTCTGGACCACACCATGTTACTGGAAACGTTCGTCTTATTAAGTGTCGGGCTTAATAGGGGAGTTCAGGCTCGCTAAAGGCTCTACTCTATCATGTGACTTGTCAAAATTGTAGGGATTTTTTTGTTCACATTAATTTATCGATCTCGTCGTGTCCTGGAGGTAAAAATGACACCTCTTTGCTTCAAGCACTTATTGAGTTCACAAACCTTTATAGGTGCACAATTTTCATCGTTTGTCAACTCTGTTTTTTTTCACAACTCAAAGATAGTTGCCTGAAGGTAACAAAGATAGTTGCCTAAAGGTAACATGGATTTGTTTTAAATAGAGCGATGAAAGAGTTCGAAGTCAAAGTCCCAATTGTCGTCTAATGACATTCAATTTCATGTCTTAATTTCAACATGTACAATTAACAGTTTTCGTTATATATATACATATATACCCATCTACCTGACGAACTAATAAACATAACGATAATTAATGCTAATTTCAATACCACAGGCCTGCACAGAGTCACGCGTTCTAACGTAGCATTACTGGATCGACTGCTGTTTAACGTCCACGATCTTGTTAGACATAGGCTATGTCCTTGTTACATGTCCGGTTTTATGAGGATGTGGACCCGTCCGCAGATATTAATTTACGTGAAATAAACTAGGCTATAGCAGTAAATAAAGGAAGTTCAACATATTCTTGACGTAACAGAGTGATTTCTTTCAGGTTATGTCATTCGTCTGTAAATCTGGTTACCGTCGTTTGTGTAAAATAATAATACAAACTAAGCGGAAAAATGCCTGTCACTGGTGGGAACCTCTCAAGAGGAATGTGAGTACAGTGAAAGTTCCATTTACGCCACGCCGCCATGTGGTGCAGCCATGCCAACATGTGGTGCAGCCGCGCCGACATGTGGTGAAGTCACGCCAACACGTGATGCAGCCATGCCAACACCATCTGCAACGGTAAGCAATTGATTATCACACGGAAATCGCCTCGTATATCGTCTTCGCTCCTTTGTGATTGATATGACAAACAAATGGCACAGTGTATTCTTTTCAACATTTCTTCGTTTATTACAAAAGTGCATGGCTACAGCTGTATTGCAGAAAGGTGTTGCGCGTTGATATATCACACCGGAAGGACATTCATAGCTGCATGCCGGAACATCCTCGTCGGTAATCTCCGTCTAACTTTGTAACGCACGATTTTAGCAACCCACGAGGCAGTTCCGACATGACATAAAAGAACTATACTATACAACTAAACGTCGAGTGTGGGGTGGTGGGTCGAACTACCCTATAGGTTCCGCAGCTATGGGTAGAAATTTCTCATCATTGCAAGATATATGGCACTTCTCTTGTGTAGCTTTACAAACAGCTGGATCCGCAGTTTTATTGCACGGTACTCATACAATGAATGGCAAGTAACATGGTAGATGTTGAGGTATTACTTATGATTGAGGTGGGAAGCATAAATGCTAATTTAAGGATTATCATGCCATAAGACGTTTTCATATCACAAAAATGAGAGTATTTCCAACAACGACATCTAATACATGTATATATAATGGACAACTGTAGCTAAATATATATATATATATATATATATATATATATATATATATATATATATATACTGTAAACCTACAGTATGCTTGTAATACATTATTCAAAACTGGCCACTGTACTTATCGTTCAAGATACATATTTTATCTTCATGTGGTCGCACTGCTTATTCTGTGTAATGAAAGGTTTTGGTAATTTCAAATTGGTCCGTTATATTTTAAGGCCTCTTAGAATCGTCAGGCCTTTGCTGAAACTTTGAGAAGCCCATTTAGGCAAAGTTGTACATTATCGTGTGGATGCTGGATTCTACCACAAGGCTGCAGATGCATCGGGAAAGCAGCGTCTAAAGATGGCTTTGTAAAGACGCTAAACAGGGCAAACGTCAAGGAGGCTGCAAGACGTGCACAGAGACGTTATGCTTCTGACGGTCTTGGGGCATCTCCGGAACCCGAAGTCTTTCCATCCGCAGACCGTCCAGCAGCCATGGCGGCCAAGCGATTCCTGGTGAGAACATTTAGAACAACAAATAAAGGAAACGGCCGCTTTCTGTGTGCAGCATCATTTTTGTGGATTGGGTATTGAAAAAAAGAACGCACCAAAGTGAAATTAGTTTGACGTTTGACAATTGCCATGGTAAGCAAATTTCATAAAGCCCAATTTATAATTTCATTCATTCTGCCCTCAAACAATCTAGCATTAAATCCGTTACCAGGAGTGACGACAGACTGCGTTTTCGTCGATTTAATGGATAATTCAGTTCCTGTTAACGAATTAATCCGTAATCAGGCACAGAAAATCCGTCAGATCGACGAAAACGGAATCCGTCATAACTCAAGGGACGGATTTAATTGAAGTTATTTTAGATGGTGAATGAATTTCAGTCTAAATGTTGCTTGATATCTTTTCACACCATGACTGATATGAAAAAGACAAAATATACATAGAACTTAGGCTTAGCATCTATAAAATAAAATTTCTAGGAAATAATAAAATTGACCGTAAATGGGCAAATAAAGAAAAACTGTAAAACATCGTACTGAATGTCGAGAAGAGCATGCTCCTGCCAGGCCAGGCGCTGTAGTAAAGTGGTTTGCGTGGAGTGAGTGGAGACCGCGAGCTCCTCTACCCTCTTAAGCTTAGTATGGATGCTGTTCAAGGGAGGAGAGTCCCATTTGGCCAGGACATCCTGGACGTCATCAAACTCTTCCATGTCAGTATACTGCTTGACTCTATAGTTCTGAAAGAGTGCACAATGAATGAGAGAAATTAATTCAATGGGAAAAATTGATTGGTATAAACAAACGTGTCCCATGTTGACCGTGGTGTCATCGTTTTCTGCTGTTAGGTAACCGCTACCATTAATTAGCTCGTAGTTTTACAGGTGCGCCAATACTGCAATACCGAAAGCATGCAACACTCTTGGGGCCCATTTTGGTAGAAGTGAGTCTACATATTAACAATCTACATGTTAACAATGCTCATTCCATTTTCTTCGTCTTTCTTTCCTGACTGCAGATTTGAAGGTGTTGTGTTATTTCTTCTTAGTGTGTGTGTGTGTGTTGTTTTCATTCTTTGAACCAAGATCGGAATTATGAGCTGACAAGATTTTAAAGTCTTACAGAAAATTAGACAATCTCATTCAGAAAATCATGAATTTCGGATCTTAACTATAGTTCCACAAGTTAAAAACCGGGTTGGCAACCGTATTGGCAACCATGTTTTAACGACTGCCTCAGCGTGGCATATTTCAAGCATTTGATGACAACTGACCCCCATAAACACGCTGTTGATCTCCATCCGGGTCACTATCCAGGCCCTGTTCAGTTCAAGTCCACGATGAGCATCGCTCTGTATGTTCTGGTATGTATCGGACAGCTGGGCGATCAGAAGGTTCAACATTACCACGATACATAGAAACATGAATACTATTATCAAGATGACGCTCAACGGCCTGTAAAAAAAAATACATAAAAATAAGTTACACTGGCGGCGGGACCGATCCCGATAGCTCAGTTGGTTAATACCGCGTTCAGGAGCGGTAGATCCAGGGTCAATCCTGTGTCGGGTCACACCTAAGACCTTAAAAGAGGAAGTTGTAACTTGGCGTTCAGCATAAAGGGGGATAGTGCAACGACTGGTTGACTTGTAACAGTATAATGGCTCGGGCGGGGCGGCTTATTTGCCTTCGGTAAGTCGTCTCAGTGAAGAAGCACTAGATAAAAGACCGGTGGAAATCCGCCCTGCAACAAGGAGGCACATTACATGCACTCTAAGGACTCCTTCATCGTCATATGACGGAAAAGTTGTTAAGTACGACGTTAAACCCCAAGCACTCGCTCACTCACTCACTTACACTGGCGGCTGTAACGATAGAATTACAAGGCCTCTCCTGGAATGTGGCTTTTATTGTGCTCACCACCATCTTGAATAACTAATAGATTTCGTATATTCTCCAATGAACTGCCTTGATGAATCTTTCATGATATTTCTTACATGAAAGTAACAGGTTATCGGAAATGGTTCACAAAATTGTTTAACAACGAAATACAAGTTCACGACATTAACATTCGAATAACAGAGCAGTCAGTGAATCTCTGTTCTCACAAAGTTCAGTAAATTGCTTTACCAGACAACATGGAGTGTGTCTTTACACTCAAACATGGACTGTGTCTTTACACTCAGACATGGAGTGTGTCTTTACACTCAAACATGGAGTGTGCCTTTACACTCAGACATAGAGTGTGTCTTTACACTCAAACATGGAGTGTGCCTTTACACTCAAACATGGAGTGTGTCTTTACACTCAGACATGGAGTGTCTTTACACTCAAACATGAAGTTTCCCAACAAAAGTTGAATTCCAACATCACACTCAGTATGTTGATGATGTTTAAGAGGCACAACACTTTTGCTTTTTCTCTGAGACATGGATTTCAATTTGTAGAATGAACTTTTGGACATCTTGTTACAGTTGACTTACGGCAATTTAATGTAATCCTCTACCAGCGGCTCCGTGTCTATGAGAGTTCGAAAACCCAAAAACAAGATCCACCAGAATGTGCTGAAAGCCAGAATATCACATCACATTATTATTGTGAGAATTAATAAATATACATCTAGAGTAATGAGCTACGAGGATCACATATAGGCAGATAATGTTGTTGTGACATATTGCTGAGGCTGTTGTTCTTCTTGTTCTTGATTGTGCGACACCATACTCCTTACATCGCACACACAGCTCTCTACGTTCTCGTTACATCGCTGTCACAATTAGACAAGCTTAACCCCTGGAGCCTGTGTGATGCATGTATAGACTCGTATAGAATTTTTTGCCGATCTATTATTTATTATTTACATTTATCACTAACACTGTTTAAGATGTCTGTTAGAATCATGTTGTACATAAGAGAACAAGAGAAAGTATGTGTACGGTATATATAAAATATTATTAGAAACAAAGCTTGAGGCAGGGTTTTTTCTGATTTCTGATATCACTTCCTGCCTTACCACCGTGACCACAGTGACCTCAGCGTTGTTCAAGATTTCTGTACAAAATTTGCTAGTGCTGGCAGTGATGCAAAGCGAACTTAGGCACACGCGCTGTAAGGAGTATGGCGCGGTACATATTTGAAGTCCGCATGCGTCTCAGCTTGTAACCGCACATTGGTCTTTTTTTTTTTTTGACATCAATAATCAAGCACAGCAAGGAGAAAAAAGATGCATCCAAAGGCTCTACCCCGTGTGTTTCCGGGGTGAAAAGAATTGGATAACTTTTACCGCCTAATGGCGACTCGAATCAAAGGAATGGCCATTATTTTTTAAATTTGTGTACCACATAACCAAATTCCCCATAACACCGGGCATGGAAACTACCCTTCTTAGGCCCTAATTACTTAAGGCGATCAGAGTTTTCCACAGACCTCACCTATCAAGACAAGTTTGGCGTAAAAGGCGACTAACCTTGAGCTCTCCCACGCGGACTCGGGGAACAAAGTAGGCTCATTTGGGTCGCTGGCATTCCTGTAAATAAATGTTTCAAATATATTTTTAACATGTAAGGGCATTTATAAGTACCATATTATATTTTATTTTCGAATTATAAATGATTTCTGTTTAGTTGATTTTAAAAGCATCTGGTTTCCCTTATGTTCTGATTTTGTGTTTTCATCACTTTCAAACTGAATAACATCGTGCCTGTTTATTATAAACTCGAATGTATGTCCCTTGTGACGTCACACGATCACTGCTTTGTGTTTTTGCCATATTTCACTGAGGAGCGTATTGGGTGCTAGAGACGCGATATCTTGTTTCTGGTTTCTCTAATGTGTTCTTGCAAGAGTTACCCTCGTCCGAAATAATTACGGTTGTGTTATTTCTTGTCTGTTCTTTTGAGTAAATGTATATGTATAATTGGGTACTACAGGGGTTGCATTTATTTGATTTATTTTATTTGATTGCTGTTTTACGCCAAACTCAAGAATATTTCACTTATACGACGGCGGCCAGCATTATGGGTGGAGGAAACCGGGCAGAGCCCGGAGGAAAGTCACGACCATCCGCAGGTTACTGACAAACCTTCCCACTTACGGCCGGGGAGGAAGCCAGCATGCAGCGCTTGTATGATGTGTACATGTGGAAGCAAGGTATCAAACTGACCGTCCTTCCTTTCAACAGAGCAGATTTATATAGGGGGTTGTAAGAGATTTTTCACTATGGACCAACACTCAAGAAGTTATTTTCTTAAATTTAACAGAAAGCCCGTTGTCTGAGTGATGCTACAATGTATTCTGTTACTATAACACACACTACGTCATAAACAGCATAGAATATGTGTGTTATATTATAGCAGAAGAATCCGCTGCAATAACAGTATACATTCTAGCGTCACTCAAACTGTCTGTTATAATGGACAGATTAATTTTTGTGTGAAGTATTGAACATAAGATCTGGACATAAAGGAACTAAATTATGTGTGCACCCTCTTTCACATTATGTGGACCTTAATAGTCATTTTGAACTCCTACCTTTGTTGCCCGCTGACGTTCAAAGAGTTATCTCCCCTTAGTGCCAGAACAAAGGCCCCGCTAAAAGCCAGCAATATTATAACGAAGAACATCATAAACTGGACAATATCGTAAGACAGCACTCTCCAGAGAATGTGGGTGTAAGCACCGGTTTGCCTACAAGATGAAATATACGGACTTTGGCTTAAATTTATTTATTTGTTTATATGATTGTTGCTTAACTCCATACTCAAGAATTTTAATGAAACCGGAGTGGCCATTTGCTGGCAAACTTTCCGACAATCGATGCAAATGAACGACTTTTGCTCGTCAGCATATTTAAACATTTAATTACAACAATTAATCAAGTTTTCATTTCAGATGAACACTCTGCGACATACGTAAAGAGAATAATTCCCTTCCAATGCGAACTATATTAATATGATCAAGTGACCCAAAATTCGGCCAATACTAAGTTGATCATTATTCATGTTCTATGCAAGTTTTAGAAAGGTGTATTGAGGTTTGTTTCGAAAGTAGGAGTTGAAGCACCAAACCTAATATTCAAAAACATTTCTTTGCCTATAACAATGCGGGTTATTGAACGAAATTTTGCTGCCACTTCCCTCAATGACGTACCTGAATATAATAGAGTATTTAAAAATTTTGAAAGTCCACAGCATAAAACCGACGGAGAAGACATGCCACTGGGCTTGTTGGTAAGTGAATCTCAACGGTAACACGGCTAGGATAAGAATAGTCGAGCTCATGTCAAGCCAGTTAAAGAGGTCTTTCCAATACTGCAGCCTGTGTCTGGAAATATCAAAATATGTAGCGTCAAATACACGTCCCAAGCCAATGCCAGAAAGGCGACGTAACTCCGTTGGTTAGAACGTAAAATTACCACAGTATTGTGTTTGGTTAAATATGATCACGTCGGGCTTCATGCCGTCTGGATACCGTTGATAAAATATTACGAAAACTTTGAGATATTCCAGTTTGTGTTCATATTTCTAAATATACAACAGCCACTGCACAAATGTGAACGAGTAAGGAATGCAGTTAGCTTTTTACATTGTGCCGTGATAAACGTCAAAACGATATACACGTGTGTCGGCGTTCTGCACGAGATACACGCGTTTCGACGTTCTGCACGATATGCACGGGAATCGAGTTGAGGGTGCATTTCGAATTCTACATTCAGACTTCATGTTAATCAGTTTCTATACATTTCACAGATTATAACCGGTCCGTGTGATGGGCTCTAAGATCTCAGTGATGTTGACAAACGTGAGATGTGAGGTTCAAGAAGAACGTTAGCATACATAACACCTTTTTTCTTTGGTTCTCACATCGGTGAAACAGTTATATCTGAAAACTATTCATCTAGGTGGAAACTCACAAGGCCTTTCGTATCACGTGAGCTTCCCCTGGTTAAAAACAGTTTCAACCTGAGCGAACCAAAGAAAAATACAAAACAAAAAAGTGTTGATAATACAAACCTCCTGAACTGATTGAGCTCCAATAAGAAGGTGAAAGCAACCGACGAGTAGGCGATGACCTCAAAGACGGCGCGTGATATTTGTAAGGGCGAGTCGTACACCATGGGGTCGGGCACGCTGGAGACAACCACAGCAGAGTACACCAAGGAAAAGAGGGTCAATAGGTAAAACGTGGCCGACAATCTGCCGAAGTAAAGCGGGAAGAATGGCTGATGCTCGAACTGACAAGGATTCATATATGTAAAATGGAGGAGAATGGATGATTGTCGGGCTGACAAGGATTCACATGAATAAATATGTAGCTCACGTACGTGATATTTAATGATGCTTCTTATGAATTGCTGACGGGTTAAAATATTGATGAATTAAATGACCTTTGTCTCAATTTCATTATATGTTTGGTATTTAAGCTGTACTCGTATGAGGGCGGTGTATGGTCGGAGGACAATATAGTGCCCAGAGTTAACCATCGATGTTCGCTAAGTATCTGACAAACGTCCTGACTTAAAGCCGTTGTCGAGAGCTGGATTCGAACTCATGATTTTACTGTACCTAATCGCAACGAACCAGTGCTTCAACTATCTGAGCACTCCTTTGTTTTTAATCCCTGTTCATTACACACTGACTCGGCAAACCATATTATTGGGAGTGTGACTCAAATGTGAAAACATAAAGGTAAATTAGCTTAAAAAGAAAGTCAGATAAACCACAGCATCAACGTGTTGACTGGTATCTGGTCACACGTGACACTTTTACCTCAGTAAGTCGCCAGTATAACGTGCCAAAGGTCGATGGTTTACACTGGGTACTCTTGATTTCTCCACCCATTATGTATCGGCCGCCACAATTTAAGGGCCACTCGTTAAACGACATTCAAATAAATAAATCAGTCAGGGTTTTGTTTGACATTCTGGTCGTTCGGACAAAACTTATGATCGATATTACTAGTTTGAAGGTTGATTCAATGATTGATTTGACCGACTGATTGGCTGCACTTACAAGAAACGAAACTTCATGTGATCTTTCCATCTTTTCCGCACAAGCAGTCGCACAGCCTCGTGGTAGATAATGGTCTGTTAAAAAGGAAAAAAATACAGGAGTCGTTTATTACGCCGATAAGTCATGCAAGAAAAGATGATTTTCTTATGAATGGAATGGTGGTTTCATTTGACATTACCGTCGATTTTAATATGATTTACATTAAAGCACAACCATCTGGTAACGATTGAAGAAAGTGCCGCACAGATTATATTACTTTCCAATTTTAAAAGTCTTGGTGTGACCCAGGATCGATCCCATATCTCTTGACTTCGAGGTGGACGTTTAAACGATTAGATCACCAAAGCGGTGAGCAGTTGTTAATGTACGATATCTTATTTCTACTGCTGTTAATTTAGGACCTTACTTCTACTGTGGGTAATATGGTGCCTTATTTTCACTACTAGTAATCTGCTACATTATTTCCGTTGTTGATAATGTACTACCTTATTTCCACTGTTGGTAATGTGGTATAGCACAGATTTAGCTCCCCTGTCAAACCGATGATGTGAGGGTGGTCTCCCATGCGAGTCAGACTCCAGCACATTATAGTAGACTTTGGCTTTCCCTCTGTGTCCATGACGATCTATCATGCAGTTCATAAGAGACATCATTGTCTCCTAGCGACAAAAGGCAGACATGATTTTATTTATTACTGAAAAAACTGTAGGTCAACTGAAGTTGTGAAAAGTAAAGAGACAACATAACCGGGCATTCTGGAAGAATTTCATTCTAACTTGGTATATGTCCCATACCGGATTGAGCTGTCAGAATAATACAATCACAGACGAAAAAAATGGGTCATCATTTTTGCAAAATGCATAGAATTGCCGAAAACTCCAACTGGATCTGTAATTTGCCAAGGTGAAGCCATGTACCAAGTTGTAGTTCAGTATGGTGAACCGCCATTACAATCAAGCGTTTTGAAAAATGTCCTGAAAACTGTTTTATGACCGACTGACGAACTGACTGACTGATAACGAAGAGACAGACGGGGTGTTAACGTTAAAGTCGCTCTTTCCATGATCCTCAAGGGAACTATAAAATCCAAAGTTTTTTTTTAGTAAAAGCGATTATAATAAAATTTTGGGCTTATAAGCTGATTTATTCTTTGATAGATTTATATGCAGTTTTAAAGCATAACGCAATACAAGATTTTATTCGTTCGAAAAAACTTTCATGAGAAATTTGACAGAGTGACTGACCTCCATGTTTTTCCTCAGTAACGTTTCACAGCTGAATTCTGCTGGAGTATCACCATCAGCCAGAAATAATGACCGGACACTGAAGCAGAAACAGGATTATCAACGTTAGCCAGAAATAATGACTGGACTCTGAAACAGAATAAGTCTCCATGGAGACTGGAGTATAACTGTCATCCAGAAATAATGACCGGACAATGAAACAAAATAAGTCTCCATGGACACTGGTGTATAATCGTCAGCCAGAAATAATGACCGGACAATGAAACAAAATAAGTCTCCATGGAGATTGGAGTATAACCGTCATCCAAAAATAATGACCGGACAATGAAACAAAATAAGTCTCCATGGACACTGGTGTATAATCGTCAGCCAGAAATAATGACCGGACAATGAAACAGAATAAGTCTCCATAGAAACGGGAGTATGACCGTCAGCCAGAAAAAGGCTTTACACTGAAACAGAACGAAACAGTCTACACAGAAACGTGTGTAACCGTTAGTCAAGTGAAAGTCTTCCTAAACTCTTTCCCACTATCTCCGCCAGTGAGAAAAAATGACCGGATACTGAAACACAATAAATTTGTCTCCATGGAAGCATATAGAGTATCACTGCCAGACAGAAATGATGAATTGGCGCTGATACATAATAATCCAGTCCCTGGAGTGACACCATTTTCATGAAACTTCCCGTCTTATTTTTCAGTTGTCTAAGCGGGGTAAGGCTGAAAAGATGCACTTGTTAGAATGCATACATGAACTCCCCCAAAAGACCTTGTGACTGCTGCTACAAGTAGGCGAAATACTCAGGAGGTCACCTGTTGTCACAAAATAAAATGAAATCAGAAACTTCATTCATGTCTAAACATTGTTTCAGTTGTCAAGGTCTTCTGGAAGAAAGCTGCGTTAACGTTACAGACATAGGGCTTTTTCTGCATGTAAAACTTTCGTTAACTATAGTTTTTTAATTTATTAATGTACTCATCTGATGGGATGAGTGGTTTAAATCAGTCCATTATGGACCAATGCATCCATGATCATGACCATCATCATCATCATCATCATCATCATCATCATCGCCATCATCACGATCGTCATCATGGTCGTAATCATCATCACCATTATTACCATCATCGTTATCGCTATCATCACGATCGTCATCATTGTGGTAATCATCACCATTATTACCATCATCGTTATCGCGATCATCACGATCGTCATCATTGTCGTAATTATCACCATTATTAATACCATCATTATCATCATCGTTATCGTCATCATCATTAAGTATATTTTATTAGTTGCCAAATCGTATTTCTCATTCATAAAAACCATTTCAAAGCAACATCACATCCTGAAAGACCCTCCAAACTTTTCGTGAGTTTGTTTTTGATCTGTCACCAACTGTAAAAGAATTTCATCGCATTCATTGTCTGCCTTACATCGGAGTCATTTCGCTGCCAGTTTGTCGGATTACTTCGATTCTATCCGAGTCTGTTCACGTGACTCCAAGACAAGTTGTGATTTGTCAGTGTTGTGACATCATCAGGCGTATTATATTCGCTATATAGACTATCCTGGTTCTGTCCAGTAAGTGAGTAACAGTAGCAGTCAAAGAAACCTTATTTTTACTTATTAATTTATTTACTTATTGATATGATTGTTAAATTGTTTATCTGAAGGATCAGTACGATGACGGACAGTTAATGTGTTGTTGTTTTCAATACCTCTTGTCAGGATCACACTATTGCAGAAGTTCAGGCTGAAGCGATGCACATTTGTCTGTTTGAAGTCACGAGTTTTTTGACAATTATATGCAGGAGAATGTTTTGGCAATTAGATTTGGTTCATCACAAGGTGGGACAAAACACTTGGATTAATCTGGACAAAATGATTTGATATGAAAAAGCTTGAATACATGTATCATACCTAAAAGGCATAGCCTGGACTTGTCTATCTTTCACACCAGTCAGTCAGAATCGATTCTGTATGCCTTTAAGACAATGAATGTACTGAATTTTAAAACTTCTTTCCGAGTGGCATGCATTGTTTGAACTATAATGCACCACCATGGAGTTGAATATAATGCTGAAATAAGCCCTTAGTTTCAAAGGTGGAGGAAACTAAAGGATCCGGAATAAGTTACTGAAGAACCTTCACACGACTTATGTACAAATTTACACACACGATGTATATTAGGCCCATAAACAGTGAGAGCGAGGGAATAAAATTATATAAAATATTCTCACTCTTTATTGGACATGTATTCTAACAGCATCGCTCCGATCTGATCGTTGGAGTTTTTGACCGCGAATGATAGCGGCCTCATCCGTTTCCGATCTTTGACGTTGGGAAGGGCGTCGTTCTCCAGCAGACGACGGCAGACGTCCACTAGATTCCGCTTGGCGGCGTGATGAAGTGGAGTCTGCATGTGGCTATCACAAACAGACGGATTCGCTCCTCGGTGAAGTAAGATATTTGTAAACAGATCTAACTGTAAAGCGAAGGAAACGATAGCGATGGAAAAGAATGGCAAATGGAACCGAATGGAAAATGGTAAAGAAACAGAACACTAGAATTATCACATATGGCTCATTCTTCCAAAAGTCTTGCGCCCGTTCTGGCGAAACAAAACAGTTCTTCAGAATATAAGGAAAAGTGATAATAGATTTGCAGCACTAGGACAAGAAAACTTAAATAATAAACACAGTAAAGAAGCAACCTTAAATCTGCTGTATAAGAAAAGCTCCAGATTATATAGAGATACAGAGAGAGATTTTTACAGCGATGAAAAGTTCACAATACGTTTACTGTTTAGCGTCTTCTTAGAAAAGAAAACCAGTACGGCGTTAAACACCAATCAAATAAATATATATATAGAAAAGAAAACATATATCGGGTGGGCATAAAAAATGGGCCGTACTTTGATGCTGCATTGCTCCATTATCCTTTGTTCAAACGCTTTCAAACTTTAGACATTCAAATGACACGATTTTGTTAATTTACTGACCAATTTTCAAGGTCATAGTTTGAGCGTACACAAGGATAAAATGAAGACATAGCCTCAGAAACGCACGTTCCGGTAACTCACATTGCATCACCTGTCAGGTGTCATGACTGGAGTGCACGCTGCACCTGTGTGACACGTGTCAATCAAGTGTCGTCTGGAAAAATTGACTGGCTCTACTGTCATAGAAACCCTTCTGCCAGATAGGCACAAATTTTGCTGAATCTAGATGGTTTTCTCTGCGGCGGACAAGGAATTGATCACCTTTTCAAGTAAAACGAGGTAGAACATCATTTTGAAATGTCCGGAACATGCGTTTTTGACTCCATTTTGATTTTGGTCCCATGAACAGAAATCTTAAAGGATGAAATTGAAATTTGGGTCTGTATACTTAGGACGTAATGGATTTTGAGCGAATAAATTTTTAGAAGCTGACGTAAGAGGGTTTCGGAGATATTGAGTGTCAAAGTACGGAATATTTTTTTTATGCCCACCCGATACATATATACTTCTTCCATAAAATCCTTCCTGATCGTTTTCATAATCCTTAAGCATATTTTGATAAATTAATTTGACTGACCTTTTGAGTTGAGAGACTTTCTTGAGAGAGGACAAATAAGAGGGCTTGATCTTCTCCACCTTTCGCTGCCACCATGCGATCGATCATGACACGAACTTCCGCCTCGCGCTTTCCTATCACGTATTCCCGCGTTTTCCTGACAACCTGGTTCAAAGCAATTTCACAAGTAGAGAACTTAACCATTGAATTAATTATACGCATTTGACATAGGCAACATTTGTTTTGAACACAGGCCTTTAAGACGACACAGGCTAAAGTTTCGGTGGGAAGAACACTGTAACTTGAACGGTTTTTGGCTTCCTATCAGTGTTAAAACAGATATGGGACAAAGTAGTGTTTAGTTGTAGTTATTTTGTCGTTTTACAGTTCCTTGCAGCAAATGTTCAAAGCGTTGCAGTTTTTTTATTTGATTTTGATTTATTCACCAGAACATTTTAACAAAGAAAATTATACAATAAATAAAGGTGGCATGTAAGAAGCGTAAGTTCGCAATAAAATAATAAAGTAATAGCTGGCTGGACGAGAGCCCCATGGGCTTTGTTTTATCCCAGTTAGTTAAATTATAAAAGCTGTTGACCTCATGAATGGAATATTTCTTGAAGGTTGAAGCATAACATTTAAGAGATCAATGATTTAATAAAACATAGCTGGTGAATATAGGTTACATCTCATGATCTGCTATAACTATAGTCTCAGTAATAACAGAGAACCTTTCCGGTTTAAAACATTCGTGCCTTTGCCCTGCCATGTAGTCTATTGTTCAGTCCTGAATGCCTTTCCAGCGAACCGGTAATGTATTCTTCGAGCATTGCAAGAGAACACAAATGGTTAATTCAGCTTGCAACCGAGGAGCCTTTGGCAAGAAAAGGTACCTCGTTATGGCTATATTTACAACCGACCCATACAATAGGTAGTTCCTCGTGTTCTGGCTGAAGTATGAGGGATTTCCAGATAGACTACGTCACTGTAAGTAACATTCAATCAAATGCCATTATGCACGGTTTCCTGGTAAAGTTACGACTGATCCCCTTTAGCTGTAATCGCCAGTGCACCATAATATAACGTATTAAAATGTTATGGTATAATGAAAATGTGCATGTAACTTGTTTTCCCAATATCGATCTACTGATAAGGTTACCTCTCGTTGGAAGCTGTCATCGTCTCTATTGAATATTGGATCGTTACTCTCGATATCTGCAATGAAATGAAGAAAAAAAATGTAAATTTAATTCAAATTTAATAGCATTGTCAAATTTAAAAGTAACGGATAAACAGATGTCGATGCGCAGACTATTATATATGTTATGAATCTGGCTTTCGTACTGGTTCAGTATTCTACGAAAATGTACATGGACAATTTTAATCCATATACCCGGTGCAGACGTAAGTCGTGGCTGAATTGAAATAGGTACACACTATGTAAGAACTATATGTATATAGTATCAATAGAAGGAAACGTAGCCTCAATACAGAAGTTATTGTGCATGCATCCTGTAACAACATTTGGGGCCTCCGTGGCTCAGTCGGTTAGGGCGCTAACGCAGCGTAATGACCCAGGGGCCTCTCACCAAGGCGGTCGTTGTGAGTTCAAGTCCAGCTCATGCTGGTTTCCTCTCCGGCCGTAAGTGGGAAGGTCTGCCAGTAACCTGCGGATGGTCGTGGGTTTCCCCCCGGGCTCGGCCCGAGTTCCACCCACCATAATGCTGGCCGCCGTCGTATAAGTGAAATATTCTTGAGTACGGCGTAAAACACCAATTAAATAAATAAATAAATAAATAAATGTAACAACATTTAACTGATTTAGCACTGTGTACCTTTGACAACAGTGTGTTACCGAAAACCCAACCTTTAACACCATTCAACAGATGTTATTGTTTCAATTACACAAAACCTGTAACATAATTTAACAGATTTATCGTTGTGTACGTCAGATGGTAGTGTATTGCCGAAAAGAAACTTATACAACATTTAGCAGCTGTACTTTTGTGTACCACATCATTTAATAGATTTATCTTAGTGGACCTTATAGATATTAGACTAGTGTATATTGTTGTTTGTATTTCAGATGTTAATGTATCACCATTAAAACAAACGTATCAATTCCTGAATTAGGCAATCATGTAACAGCATTTTTTTACTTATCTATAATGAACCTACTTGGTGAAAATGTGCTTGACATATTGTGTCTAATGCACCAACGTTTGTTTTGCAAATTATTTTTATTCCATTAATTTTGTAATAAATTTGGTTGTAGGGTTGGACTAGCACACTAAAAAAATTTTGTATTTTAATTTTCTTAAACTTTTCTTTAAACTTTCTTTAAAAACTTTCTTAACGGGTGCATATATAGGCCAAAAGGGCAAAAATAATTGTAGCGAAAATCCGGTGGAATAAATCGCACAACAGATTGTTTACACTTATTCAAAAAACCAAAATTCACTTGGTTTTCTGTTACGCCCGGTTAAAGCAAAAGAGGTCCAAAAGAAGTTTTCTTCTAGCCATGCACCAAAACGTATTATCTTTGTGGAAAAATAACAAACAATTAACGACTTTATTTCAACGATCAAATTTTAAAACTGAGCTGGAGAATATTTATTTACTATTTGATTGTTGCCTGACGCCGCACTCGTGAAGGATATAAATAAAATGATGTAAATACATACCGAATACGGAGTAGTCATCCAATTCAAACTCGTCTTCTCTGTCACCATGATGTTTAGTCTTACGTCGAATCAGACGGGTGGGGTCCCACGGGAACCACCATCTTGAAGCAGCTTGAAGAAATACATAATATATACAGTTTTAATTAATGAGGAACAATACAACTCTATTATTAATGAGACCTGACCCCGCTTCACAAGGCGTGCTGAAATCATTACAACTACCGTCATCATGTCTGTGTTATAGGTACACACGCTGGTCTTAACTAATATCGTCTTCGCGAATTGGTTTCAAGAAAAGGGGGCCCTATCCCATGCATAGGCCAAAATTCTCAGTCTCCAATGTTTCATACATTCACCCTAAATATATATAGCCATTTATACTGTAGCCGGTAACCAGTATCTCATCCAACGATATTGGATGTATCATCCACACTGCCTCCAGTCACCGATATCTCACCCATACTGAACATACCCATCCACGCTGTTCCCAGTCACTGGTATATTACGAATTCAGAATATATCCATCCACACTGTTCCCAGTCACCGACATCTCATCCACATTGAATATATCCATCCACAATGTTCCCAGTCACTGGTATCTCATTCGTATTGAATATATCCATCTAAATTGTCCCTAGATACTGTCATATCTCATCCATTTTAATATATCCATCCACGTTGTTCCCAGTCACCAATATCTCATCTCGCCGATATCAGGATATCATCGGTATCTCATTCGTGTTGACTATATCTATCCACACTGTTCCCAGTCACCGATATCTCGTCCATATTGAATATATCCCTCCACA
This sequence comes from Liolophura sinensis, assembly GCF_032854445.1. Taxonomy (NCBI): domain Eukaryota; kingdom Metazoa; phylum Mollusca; class Polyplacophora; order Chitonida; family Chitonidae; genus Liolophura; species Liolophura sinensis. The sequence continues at coordinate 46,705,729 of NC_088295.1, forward strand.
TTGTCCCCAGTCACTGGTATCTCATTGGTATTGAATATATGCACCCACAATGTCCCCATTCACCGATATCTCATCTCATTGATTACAGGATAGTGCCTCTTTAACTCTATCATCGATATCTCATCCTTATTGAATATCACCATTCAAATTGTTCCCAGTCACCAATATGTCATTCATGTATTGAATATATCCATCTACAATGTCCTCAGTCACTGGTATTACACCCATACTGAATATACTCATCCACATTTTACCTATTGTATATATCACCAACGTTGTACCCTACCAAAAACACTAAATATGTATTCATCCTAGATGTACCTTACCAAAGACAATGAATATATCCATCTACCCTCTCCCATGCATATATCAAATTTATTCACCCACGATGTACGCTGTTCAATGGATATATATAGGCACAATGGATATATTTCACAATGATTAACACGATATAAAAGAGTATAACACTTAGAGTAATACCAGAGCAGCGACGACCGTGTGATAGTTATCAAATGGTCAAACATAACCGACGAAACCCCGTCTTTTGTCATCTTACCCCAGTTACCCTTGTTTCTAAATGTGCTTAAATAGTAGCCACTTAGACGCCCTCCTAGCATCATGGCTTAAGGAGAATTAGGGTAAAAAAATGCAGCAATGTTAACTGCGTGTTAATTAGACTGGTCTAGAAATATTCAAAATGCTTCTCCACGACACGTTTAGCACCAAATTAACGCTGCTTAGAGGAAACAACAAGAACATTCCTGTAGATTATACAGCTAGTGTGTATCCGTAAGTACAGGGGGAAAAGGTACAAAACCACCGCTTTTCGGTGGAAAAAATGACATATGCCGCATTAATATTAAAAATCCTGATATTGAACATAAACGCAAATAATAACACTGTATGCACATTTCACAATGCATTCAAACATAAAGGCTGGACTAACAAGAAAGGTAAAAATTGCTCGGCTTACCCCCAAAAAGACGACCGGTCTCTTTGCCGTCCGACTCCATTTTAATTAATAGCTCGCTATTTACAAATCAGTCATGCATGCGAATAGACAGGTACATCTCTGCATATGTGATCAACGCCAGCGCATTACCCTGTATGATGCAAATCCGAAAGGGCGGGTGGGTCGACCTTTATTGAGGCTGTCGAAACTCTGGACCGACTCACTAATTCATCAACAAAATCGACAAGTAAAGTATAAGATTTTGAGGATTAAAATGTATGTTTCGGGTAAGGTACTCATGAACTTGCTGGAATTTATAAAATGAATTGTCCAGATCGGAAAGCATTTCTGATGTCCGCAAATCAAATAAGAGGTCGAATTTGCCGAGCATTTATTATAGGTTCATACGTCGCCATGTTAACAGGGCCGTGTTTAGTGTTACAACTGCTTAAAAGAAATAGCCCACTGGAGTACATTTTACAATGTTTACAGTTACATTGGTTTTACACCCTTCATAGGGAGGTCAAGGAAATTTCGTTTAAAATCAAAGGCTGTATTGGTGAGTTTGTCACTTTATATGCGTTTTACGCCACATAAGCGTGGTTATACACACTTTCTTTCAGCACACCGTTTAAGGTTATGGACGGAGTAAAATCTATGCGGGGGAGGACAGGTGCAACAGGTAAGGTATAGGTGGGAAGGTCAAGCCTTTTACTCTCATTTCTTGAAGCTTTTTTTAGCTCCATAAAAAGGGTTAATGAGATAATTTTAAAAAAATATTAACTTTTATCAACAGTAATTATCAAAGATGAATCCCTGTCTTGCTCTTGTACTCTTGACACAGGTTGCTGAGGAACAGCCTTTGTGTTCAACATCACTGGGAAGATGTTGACTGGGAAGTTCATGGCTTGTAGGATTTGCATCAGTCTACCACCCTTCTCGGTCTCTCAGAGATGAAAATGCTTTCAACGTCTTAACCAACGGGATTCTGGCATTTGATCTCGTGGTAAATTGAATTTGCCGGTAAAACACGGTTCGGCAATCAACGATTCCACGGGAGATGCATGGGTTCTAACTGCAGCCCCACCCTCGTCATTTCACATGTGTAAACCCTGCTAAAATACTGCAAGGAAAACATGTGACCTTTCACCAAAATCCTAATATCGTATTTTCTTTCGGTGGGAGAAGTAAAATTGACATTGGCTGGATTCGACCGCACGATCTCGTCGGTGAGAGGTTAAAAGAAAGTCAAAGGTTCCTGGATGCTTCTCGTGGTAAGGTTACTCTGTGTTATAACGTGAAATTAATTTTAGGCTGCACTTTAGACATCATACAATTGAGTCCTGGTCACTGGTGCATGACGAACACTACCCGCACATTTCTTACGAGTAGGTCAGTGATATGTATACATGTATATATATTGTGCATGCTATATGGCTTTTGTGAAGTCAACGAAGTGCATGGGACGAATCCTGCGGGCAATATTTACTATATATATATATATATATATATATATATATATATATATATATATATATATATATATATATTTCAAGACATACTGAATGTTAATGTTATGCACTGATGCTTATGTACTTTCGAGCAGTTGTCAAACGGCTGCTATATCTGAGCCAGCTTAACACCTTTACCTACAGTTCACAACCTTGTAAATTTGACCGTTCGGTCAATGTATTGTGTATGGGGCTGTATTAACACCTGAACACTTTTTCTCTCTCTCTCTCTATCTCTGGGCAGGGTTCGATACATGTCACCTACCCTACCTGTACAGACGGATTCCCGTTTACGTCCCAATACAACCTGGGAGATGAAGTGGACAAATGTTGAACTTGCAGCTTCATAACATGGTCCTCTAACTGTATAGTTTCCAGTGATTTATACACATTATACGCTGGATTCGCTTGACTGAATAACATGTCATTATCTGCATAATACCTGCATATGTAAATTTCCCGAAATTTGTATATTACATGATAATGTCGCTAAACAAATCACGAGTAATGAATTGACCTGGTTCGTTATATGCATATTTATGCATACCCTAAGAAACTTTTGACCTTGCTTGTACACTATCTAACCCAACATTATTACAATGGATGAAATCTCCATTAAGGTCACAGATCGATTTTGTGTTTGCCCTTCATGCCGGCAGATGCTGGACACAGGCCTATATACCCTGTTATACCCTTTCTCGGTATACACCTGTATATCTAATAGCCTTCTTATATACATGTATTTACAGTGTAGGCCAATACCCTGCGGTGTGTTTCACTTGACGGACATGTCTACACGATTCAGGTTGTTAGATAGAGATCATCACTTAAGACACACCATCATTAAACACCAGTCCACAGGATACATATACACAGAAAGCGCAAGTGTGCTCAGGTCCGGCTATCTCACTACAGGTAACACATTTGTATACACTACATACCACAAGCCGCTTGTGTTGGCCATTAAGGTATATGTACATTCATTAGAGAAATCATTAAGAAAATAATTCCCTTACCCACTCCTGGGTCACCATTTATGTAGCTCGTGGCAGGGGCAGCGATTGGAATGTCAGGGGCAGGTCCAACAGAGTTGTCCTCCATTTTGACGGGGAGAAATATCACACTAGCCCAGGTCAATCACCTGGTGGAATGGTTCGATTACGGATGAGTTGGTTGTCGTCGTCGTATAAGCTGATGACGTCACATCACCAGATTATGAACACGTGGGGCTGTGATCTGGGCGTGTCAGTGAAGCAGTCGAAGACTACGTGTTAGCCACAGCTATGCTGAAACACTGATTCAGAAATAGATGTCTGCGCCTTGGGGCATTTCACGCTCGGTAGAGGCTTTTCAAAGCTTGTAACGACGTATATATCGCACAGTGTAGCTTTTAAACAAAAGGAAGTTGGATCGAATCCGCCTGTAAGTTGACGTTGACGCGTTGTTGCTCTGTCATACACCACAGAAAGTAGGTCATAACCACGCGGGTTTCTTCCCATCAGTCTTGCCTCTATTGGTAACTACACAACACACGTGCTTATAGTTCCTTCCACGTTCTGAATAGCATCTATACATGGTAACAAAAACACACAATATATGGCATAGTTATCGTATTAATGATGCGCTATTCACATCCGCTTGCTTTTTGAGGGTAGGACTGTATTTCAGACTTCAATATAACTGACCAATATGTACAGGTGTGACGCCTGACTCAAAGCCTGCAACCAGGTCAGTGCCCGCTGCATGAGATACTCTCTGGATAAGGTCATAGACGCAGCTTCCGTGGACGTTGCTATGCGAGGCATTCGCTGGTTGTGTGTGTTCTGAGATATGTTCATCTGGCAACGTATACAAGTCATGCGAGGTAGAGGTTGTTGACAGCAAACATTGCAGGCAACAAATGATAGGCTGTCAGGCGCGGATTTTGTCTCTCGCTAGATAACTGTTGGCCTTTGTATACACATATATGAATGATTATGGTTTACGCTTTATTGATTTGTTTTATGGCGAGGAATATACCTTAACACGGCAACATAAAGCAATTTAACTGAAAGATTTGGCTAGTACCCGTAATACACCCTTTGAGTCCATACTGGCTAACGTTAATTCTGGAGTCTTTGAAAGTATACAAAACAGAAACTGGGGCCGATTTCACGAAGTGCAAAATCATGCGAACACTGTATGTATACAGCTTATGGCCCAAAAAACTGAAAATACTGAAGCTTTGTTTTGACTTAAGACAACGAGAGCTGTACTCATTATCAGTCCTACACAGTAATAGATATACAAATAAGGTTTCAAATTTTGACTTAATTAAAAACCAGCATTGTGGAATCGTCCCCAGAAATCGCAAAAGTTGTACAATTTTTTTTTTATTTGAGTACAGTTTAACGTCATACTCAATAGTATTTCACTTATATTGCGCCTATATCACAGCTATTTCTGACTTTAAAATTCAAATTTTGACATACGACTTTAGAACTTATTTGTGGGCCTTATAAAACATAAATGTACCAAATGTTTAAATTTCAGTATATATACCCCCCCCCCCCCAAAAAAAAACAACAAATAATAAGCTTTGTGATGAAGTTTTAAAGTTTGATTTATGTGAGATCTATCGTTGGGGAATCGGTGCACAAAGGTACTTTACAAACGCTATTGTTTACATTACCGACCGGTTGAAACGAGTCAGATAAATATAGGTCCAAACAGAAGTTGCATGTATAAGCGGCATCATTTTTTTAATTACTCCACTATTATGATTATGGGTGGAGGAAACTGGATAGATCCCATGCTGAGAAAAGCATATTGTCTTATAAATGCATCCAAACCCGGAAAAAATTCATTTATCTTCATTCGAATATCAAGAAAGATATGCCAAACAGTGAGGAGAAAAAAACATTATCTGAAATATCAGGCATAATATATATTTTTAATAACCCCTCTTTTTTGTACATACTGTATTTCCAGTCAATTTGTGGTCGAAAATAATCGGAAATGACATCATCGAGGAACATGCTTGGAACGGGACCAGTTCAGCTCCCCCTTTCCCTTTAAAGAAGGATACCTTGCAATAGTTACCGCATACTACAACCAAGGATACGTAATAATGGTTACCGCATGCTCCAACGAAGGAAACAAAATAACGGTTACCGTTATTATAGATTTCGTAAGGACTTGGTGACAATAAACGGTCGACGACATTCGTGCATGGCGACGTTTACACTGTATTTGCGTACATTGAAGATCACTTGTCTTTCACCAATATCGTTACAGGGAACGCAAGTTTGAATAGTTCACACGTCGTAAAGTTCGCCAGAATTATGTCAAAGGTTATTGATTTACTCCAGTCCCTTCAATTTTGTCCACTCCTAAAACTGAAAACCTTATCGCAAAATGAACAATGTTTGGTCATGTGGTGCAGAAGAGAAATGCTTTCTAAGAAATTAATACCAAAAATTAATAACACTAAATAACTATTTACAGAGACGTAATTTATCCATGTCATGTACAAAACTGGTTGGCGTTGAAATATGTTAACGTTTGGTACTAGTGATGTTTAGCCGCCCAGTGTCGGGATGCAGTGACGCTTAGCTGACTGAAGTATGGGAGCGGCCATACTGGGCTGGTTGAAGTCGTTAAGCAGCAATATTGGACCGGTTGGTCGGGAGGCAGCAATGCTGGGTTGATAAAATCGTTAGGCAACATTACTGGACATTACATTATTTGTTAAAGTCGGAGACAGCAATACCGGGCTGGTTGAATTCGAGAGGCGACAATACTGGGTTTGTTAAAGTCGAGAAGTGGCAAAACTGGGTTGGTTTAAGTCGGGAGGCGCCAATACTAAACAGCTTGAAGTCGGAAGGCGACAATACTGGGCCGATTGAAGAAGGGGCGACACTGGGCTGGTTAAGTCTGGCTGATTAGTGGCAGTCGTGTATAATTTAAAAGTTCTTGGCTCACAATGACAAAGCAATGGCATGACAGAGAAAACTGAATGGGGCACAGAAATGCTCGTTTGCGATGTCAGAGACATTTAAGACACTTTCTGACGCGAAATGTCGACAAATCGAACAGCGGTGACGTATATTATTTATTTTATTGATGTTTAAACGCCATACACTCTGATCGAGAGGTTATGAATTATATATGTCACTCGAGACATATATACGGGTTTATTCTGCTATTCTGCATTCTAAAAAATAATCTTAATTTTAACAAAAATTCTGTTGTCTGGGTGATATAAATGCTATATATGTTATATTCAACATAATACCCTCTTGGTCTAACAGAATCCTTATGTTGAATAAACAGAATATTTGTGCTGTATTTAACAGAAAAATATGCTGTATTAAAACAATACATTCAAGCATCAATCAGATATCAGACTTTTGGTTAAATTTAACAGATTATTTTTGGAGAGTGGGATAGGGAATCTGCAGGGTACTCCTGCTTCCATTGTTCTCATGGCCTTGGTGGTATTCCATTAATAATGACATGATCCACGTATGAATGTATGTATGTATGTATATAAGTGAGTGTGCACGTAAGTGTACTTGCTCGGGATGTTACACCGTATGCTTAACAATTTGTGTGTCTTGTGCGAGAGCGAGTCCATGTCGCCAAAGTGCTGCCGCCGTTGAAGTATCATCCCGAAGACACCAGGCATGACACCCCACCCAGTCGCATTATATACTGACACCGGGCAAACCTGCCCGGTTGCCTTGCTCTAACCTCTCAGCGCTGAGTTTTTTTTTATGTCTTTGGTATGACCCGACATGTGGAAAGGTTTACTAGTATATAGGCTACATATATACCTTCCCAAAACCACCGGCCACTTATAATTCGGTTTTCCAACAATGACATGGCCTACAAGTACTGGCCGCCATCTTATATGCCTAAGCCGGAGAGCTGGCTGTGGTCTAATAGTTAAAGGCACTTTTATTTCAGTAGGGTTAAACCCCGGCTTAGAACAGCAAATCTGTACATTCACCCGCTGCCACTACATACATAGGGGTCTTGGTGACAAGAAGCTGTCGAGGTCGCTTGTGTGACGGTTTGCTCAGTCTAGCGGTGTTGAGAGCCACTTACGTACAAGGGGAAGTCACTCTAAGTGCACAGCAAAAAAATTAAGACGTTAAAGCTGTCTCCCTTCGTGTATAGACTTAATTGACTAAGACCATTTGGTGTTTTGTATTTATTTATTTATTTATTATTAGTTATTTATTATTTAGTTATTTTCCTCATCATTATTTAACGCCATACTGACTTCACTTATACGATACAGGTCAGGTTTATGAAGGGACAAAGTCGCAGCCGTTAGCGCAAGAGCTGGACTCGAGCACGCGACTTCAAGGCCTGCATGATAGTCGCAGAGAGCAGCCACTTTAACTATGTGAGATGCATGGTCCATGCCCCAAGTGTGTTCAGAGTGAAAAAAATTCGGTCTGCAACATACGATCGAGTTATAATAGAAAATCACATACACCTGTGCCTTACATCACCTTTAACGGAGAACGCGGTATAACAGGGCAGCGTTCGTCGGAGACATCTATTGATCGTTTGTGAACAGCATGCATCGATCCTTCCAGTAACAGGGCTTAAATTCATTTTTAGGATTCCATGCAACTAATGCATGGAATGCTTGGGGCTTTAGGTTGAATTTAACATATATGACGGAAGTTCTTTAGTCCCTGCACCACAACATGCCATCATGCACCAGTTTATACAATGTATATATATCAAGTAAGTTACAAGCAAAGTACCTAACTCAGTCACTATTCTTGGTTTATATTAATGTGTATATATGTATGACAATAGTATAGGGATTTTCTTATGATCTTCACACTCAGAGTTTTGAATTCCATATACTGTATTTTCTGTCGGCTGAATAAATTAAGGCCTTATCCTTGAACCAATCTCTCGAGCTTCCTGCTCAGGTCCGAAGACAGCACCTTTTATAGGCCGTTTGACAGCTAACGAGCCAGTCATTTGTGGGGTCGAGGAAAGCTACATTTCTTATACGTGTATTTCGCTTTGTTTGAGATCAAATTAAAATTCCCTTTTTTCATTCCCTTATAACCTCCAATAGACTCTGACCTCCGTAACCTTAAAGTCAATGCTACCCATCACAGGGACAAAATTCCACCGTATGCAAGGTATCGCAGTTTGGCAGCCTACAGTCAGGCAAATTACAAATGTCAGATATATGAATTAAAAGTTAAAGTAAAGGAAAGTTAAAAGATGAAGTAAGGTTCATCGTACAGAAAACTGAAAACTATGATTAAAAATAATTTCCTTTAATTTTTTCAGATTTTTTAAGAGTGTTGAAAGGCATTCAAATATTTGAATACTGTGGTGGGCTTTATGAGCCATACTGACAATATCCAGCAACTCTGACGTCACATCAGCATTTTTTCCTGATGTTCAACAGATGGAAGAAATTGTTGGAAACATTATTTCAATAATCTTTTACTTATAGGTAAAAAGAGTTATTCCAACATTCATTATCGTGTTTAGAGTTGGGAAAACTTCAATGTGACGTCAGAGTTCCTAAACACTGGTAGTATGGTCCATATAGCCCACCTTTTAATTCAAATGTTTGAACACCTTTAACTCTTCTCACAAAAATATATATATAAAAAAAATAAATAAAAAAAATAGATGAAAGTATATTTATGCATAGTTTTAAATGATCTATTTAGTGATGCCTTTTCCGATTTTTAGAGGTCTTTACCTTTAAACTACCGACCCATATAACCCTGTATATATGTTTTATTTGAATTAGGGTTTTCAGGGGTCAGGCTAATAGGTAGAGGAAATCGCCGTCTTTTTCTGTATAAGGAGGTCTGTACTCCCGCGAATTATACGCTCCACTCGCTAACTCAGCGAGAGCTGGTCGCGGCATAATTCAAGCCGATGCATTGACCAGTCCTAGTCACACTACTCAAGAATATTATGGTGAGTGGAAACCGAGCAGCGCCCGGGGGGGGGGGGACCCTCCGACCATCCGCAGGTTGCTGCAAAACCTTCCCACGTACGCCCGAAGATGAAGCCATCATGAGCAGGACTTGAACTCAAAGCAACCGCACTGGTGAGAGACGCCTGGGTCATTACGCTGCGCTAACGCGCTAACCAGCTGAGCCACGGAGGTCCCCGAATGAGTCAACAGACGCTGGTCCTACCTACTGGCATGTCGATTTAATGTGTACGTACTAACTACATGTATAGCCTATATATACTCATGCACTCCGGTCTCCAGACATATTTGAACCATATGTTACATCCTTACAATGTTAAATGGCTTACAGCGATAATAGCATGCGTTTTGTGGAAAATAAAGTTTTGGTAGTCACTATATACCCAGTAGCAGTGGACATAATCGGAACATTTTGCTTTACATACCGACGGCTGCGGATTTAATCATATTTTTCCCGCTTTCACTGCTTGTGGGGAGTGAGGAACATTGTAAGCAGGTTACGACACGGGTGTGGCCATTTAAGCTATCTAACATTTGTGCATATCTGTACATCACAAATGGTAAAGATCAAACCCGTAAGTAACTAGCCAAAGGTGGAAGGTATACGCCAGGTACTAAGGTTTCTTCAACCCATGAAACCGACCACTGTTACATAAGTCAAAAATATAAAGTGCCACCAGCTATATCCAGATTAAGACCACTGTGAGCAGACATTAATGGACTTCTGAAAAAAACATCGTCCCAGATTGCTCTGAAGCTGGGTTTGACCGAACAAAATTTGGCGAAGCCTAACGTCAGAGCAATCTCGGACGCAAAAAACACAGCAAATTAACCTAGTGTCACTCCAGCCATTTCGTCCAATGCGCAGATAATTTCCCAAACTGTCTGAATTATAACTGAAATGAAATACTAGTATATATTTGTTACGGTAAGTCTTAATATCTAATTGTTCATCCACAAAATGATGGCACCAGTACACACAGCATTATAGACCTTTAACGCTAAGTAGAATTTGCTTTTCCTATCCTCTGTTGTACTAGGTAAGCCCCTATAAAATGGGTAAATGTTAACATTATAAATGTTCATGAACTATCTAAAAAAGAGTAATAAAAAAAACATCGAAAAATTTTCAAGGAGTCTCAATTTATTATCCCTCTCATACTGCATCCCAGGTTTTACTATTTTCTATGTTGAACTGAAGATTAACCACGAGTTTCTCGCACCACTCTTTACAGTAAGTGTGTGAAAGAACGACCAGGAGCTTAACGCCTGGCCAAACATCCTTTTATGCATTTGTGCACATTTCGCGCCACAACAAATCCATGGTTCAAGGCTATGGAAGTTTTGCCCATTGATAGGTACAGCGTAGACGTGGATTTTACCTGGAATTGATCGTTGCACCCACAGTGGCTGAGTAAATACTCCGTAGAGTTTATTGTTCTGAGTATTGAATATAGGACATAGGGCCGAATCCTCAGCCATTTCTGACTTAAGCCAAAATCTGAAATATTAAAGTTTATTTTTCGGATTTAGTAATTAAAATTTTGTTCACCCCATCAATACTATCTTAGGACAAATGTGTCCAAATTTCAACTATCACTTTTTTGGTTTTGTGGAATCGGCTGTTAAGGCCTGTGTATAGGGATGGGTATCAGTATATGTGTAGTATCTATAGAAGTGGTAGACGAAATAACCGGAGTGAAAATTGGATTATATGTAGAGGCCTGTATTTTGGAGAAGAAATTAAAAAAACACCAAAAAGAAAAATGGGCCTTATGGAGAAACGAGGGGCCAAAAATGTCACGTGGGCATCACATTAAAAACTCGTAAACACAGGCCTATGTGGGTCATCAACATGTACATGTACAATACTCTAACTGTAGGTGAACTGGCTCTGTTCTAACCTGGTGCAAAGTCGTTATATATGTAAATCTACCATGAGTGTACCAAAACTGTGAAAAGCACGTCGAAAGTAGCCCGGCCATGCACGTGTGTGCAGGTCTCAGCTTGTGCTTTCTCCCTACCGGTTACGGCGTGGAAAACTGTGACGTCACAACATGGCTGCTACCACAAGTTGACTGAGGCGAGCCGTAGTATGCATGTCGTTTTCTGTTTCCTCCTGGTGAAATATTTCGAGGACAAATAGCCTGAGGTATCCTCGCGAAGACGAAAGCACTCTCTGGCGTTACCAGACAGCACAAAAACTAGGTAAATCAGTAAAACTTCGTATGACTTTGGTAGAAAAGTTTAGGAAAGCCCGTCGTCCCATCGCTGAACTTGAAGTTCAGCGGAAGCACACATGGGTGTTTGGGTGGGAGATATTTTCCTTTGGCCTTGTTTGGCAGTTATATGTTGTGAGGGCAGCGTGTCGGGTGTCAGTAACGTGCTGCGATGTTGACGGGTATTCCTCATGTATTGTTAATTCTGGCGTTACGTGAATACCTTTTGATGAATAGCTATATTCCATTTCGTATAGCCTACATTGTAAGTGCAGATTTGTAGTATTCATTTACATCTACGAATAGCTGACATCGGTTAGGCTGTGTGCGGAGTGCAGTATGGTGTAGGTTCTGAGCATCACACCATACCTCCCAAGGTAAGTCCCACATAAATAAACAGGCATACTTACCAGTTTACCTATGTAACACAGGAAACCAGTTAATTTGGCCCATACACTTCATCCCAATTTTGAAAGGACACAAGTAGTTGACTGGACTTCCTCTATTACGTACCGGAGTATACAGTTCATCAAGTGTCGCTGTCAGATAAAGGCAAAGTATTGCAGTAAATGAGGTGGAACATGGAATGCTGTTGCCACTGGAACAATTTGTCATATCACTTACCACGTATCCATTGCAGAAATCCTGTTAGGTACAATCATACTATCTGAAATTAAGTGTCACAAGTGTTATGGCTTCGGTTCATAAACTACTTTCATTTTCTTATTGCTTATGCTGAATAATTTTGCAGATCATAGCTGTTTTAACAGGCTTAAATTGAAACTTTCATACTTTAATAAATTGCTCATTTGACATCTTTTACTTACATGTAGTGCTTGTAGATTCTTGGTACCAATACAAACCATACGTACATACAGAAATGCATATCATTGTACTGTGTACAAAGCACATTAGGCTATACAGAGTAACAATTTACCTGCTGCTAAATCATGGACTTGTTTAAAAACTTAAGTCATCGTAAGGTAAAACTAGTTTTACGCCAACGACAAGTGTATTGTTTCTGTGAGACCACAGTAGTGAGAATGAAATTATCCAAGAATCACAGTGGTAGATTAAGATGTGACGTCATCAACATTTGAATAATTTTTGGAACACCTTATTAAATTACTTTTCTAAATCCAAAAATCTATAAATATATGGAATGATACAAAATAAAATAGGTTGTACATGTATTGCAAATATTTGACTAGTTGAAGTTTATATATTGAAATATATGTACATGTAGGTACAAATACCTCTAAATTTGAAAATTCTAAAAATCTAAGTGGATACAAGTTATAAAGGTGTCTTTCTGGCTCAGGTGGTTGGTGATGGTTTTGCCATAAAAGATCAGCCCTTGACCAAAGAGGGCTAGTTTGTTTGGGAGGGGGGGGGAGCGTTTCTACACCTACAAAGCATAAAGCACAATACAATGACCTCTGTCGTGGTACTGCATTCACAGGGCATTCATTAGAAGATGGTCACCTGCAGCTTGCTACCTTTGTCAAAAAACTGAGCAGGTAGCTGCTTACTTTGACCAAAACTGCTATTTTAATTCATTTAATTTATTTAATTTGTATGAAAGCCTTGATTCACACTCAACATGGCCTAGAAAAACATGATTATGAATCATGATGACACTTAAATATAAATTTTTCTCCTAGAGCTTCTGTGTAGAGAGTAACAAGTGAGTATGTTCTGGAGGAATGGGCACAGTCTTTGCCAAGGTTCGTCGCTGGTGGGAACTTGGGTCTGAAGTATGTGCAAGAATGGTGTTTCAGTGTGCAAAAATGGTGATTGACAGAGTGTGCAAATTCAGTGCATAACAGCCTGTATGTCTTTCAGTTCTATACTAATCTCTAAATACTGGTTTGTTGCACACAAATTAATGTAGTTTGGGTAATATTTACAGTTAAATTGTATTTATTAATGGTACCTACATGTATTGTGATGTCCTGCCCTTCTTTAAACTTAAAAACAATTTTATAATTTTAGTTTTATTGAAAACATTTTATTTCGTTGAAAATGTTTTCCTAAGCCATTGTTCTGTATACAACAAACATGTGAGTGTATAAATGGGTGTGTACACAAATTACTTATCAGTGCTTTCAAAGCCTGAAGGGAAAATTGTTGAATGCTGACAATCTAGTTCTGGTGCAACTGAGTGTTAATACAGTCAGCCTCATTCCCATACTTCCCTGTGTGTGATACATACACATTTGAATTGGAAACAAGTCTGGGGCAGTACTGCATCGTATGAACATGTACAGTATACTGCTAAATATAAGCTGGTTACTGCCATATAAGCTGGGAGCACCAAATCTGTCAGTGACAAAATACAACCCTGAAAGTCAGCTTGGAATTTACACATTACAGTATTTACAGCCAGGGTTGTTGAACCAGTTTCACACAGAATCATTCATGCGGATAGTCCGTCTTGTGATAGCTCTGTAAAATATGTAACCTTAGCATTGTAACATGTTTTACTGCATGACGAAAATGCCTGAACGAGTTAGTATTATGAACTGCTGATAGATGCAGCGTGACACTGTTGTTCTCTGATGGAAAATAGGGGCTGTGTACTCCATTACATTGAATTCCCTACCAGGTTGTGGATGGCTATGAAATGACACCAAAGGACTGTTCACTGAATTGTCATGGATAATTTGCCAGAATTTCAATCGGGAACTTCTCAAAGAGGCAACCTTTAATAAATGAGGTCACACAAGTTCAAGTCAGGCATCTGCTTAACGCTGACAAAAAGTCACATCCCAAAATTTTATAAACCTTAAAACCAGCTCTATTTTCATACATTATGATATTTGTGTACGTGTAAATTTCTCAATCAAAATAATGATTATAAATAATAAAGTGTGAGGTGAAACTTCAAAGTTTTTAAGTTGCTGTTTCATGTATCCTTTGGCAATATGCTGGGAATAAATAGGTTTCTGATTTGTTTGCAAAATGTAGATCTATATCTGTTCTTCATACAACAGATTAGGGGTTACTCTGAGTATGTAGTAGTTGAAAGGACATGTAGGTCATCATTGTAGAAATGAGCTGCATGCTACAACATGATGTTGCCCCTACTATCATCAGGTACAAGCTGTTCAAATTATGGCTAAAAGAAATACAAGAAAGACTCTTACCATGTAGGTGGCATCTGTAGTTGAGGGGGTAGCAAATCAACGCTGCGCAATGACGCAGGAAGGGTCTCACCAATGTGGTCACTGTGAGTTCAAGTCCAGCTCTTGGTTTCTTCCTCTCTGGCCGTACTTGGGAAGGTCTGCCAGTAACCTGTGGATGCCCATCGTGGGCTTGCCCAGGCTCTGGCCAGTTTTCTCCCACCATAATGTTGGTCGCCATCATATAGGTCAAATATTCTTGAAAACGGCGCAAAACACCAATCAAATAAATAAATAAAAACTGTGTTACATCAGGCGTACCCTAATGCTGGCTGCCGTCGCATAAGTGAAATATTTTGAGACACAAATCAGATAAATAAATCAAATTAATAAATATGAGGCCTACCTGTAGTTGGATAGTAATTCATCTACACTACTAGCCAACTGTAGGCAATGAAATATTGATTATTTGAGGTTTCATTTCTGTGACACATCTTTCATTATCAATTTTTTGGATCCATTATTATTTAGTATTTACATATCACTAAATCAGTGATTATTTTTGTTAGTTCAGAATATCAAGTAATTATGCATCGGGAAGTTGTTGAAGCTAGTCCTCACAGCCTGTTCCCTGGTAGTGCGTGTATGAAGTCGTGACCAGCCACATGACCTGTTTATATCACTGCAAACTGGTTTGGCAATTTCAATGTTGAATCTTCTGACACTTGTTTTTTTGATTTCTTTTTACTCGCTCTTACGTCCTTTGTTTTTGTTATAATGAAGGTTAATGGATGAACATATATGGAGACATGGGTGTGTACTGACAGATATGGACATTTTGTGTAGCCAGACATTTTAACTAGAAGCTTCAGCTCATAAGGGAGTGATTTGTGAACTGTACAGTTTAGCTGTAGTACAGTTGTAGTATAACAGTTGTTGTTGTATAGTAACATATCTGACAGAATCACTATGGCAGACTGCCTAGTACTTGGACCAGCTTTGGTATCCATGAACAGTACATGTAACAAGGAAAATGTAAGTTTGTATTCCAGTTTTGTTTAATAAGCTTTATGATACAAATATCTATTCTTGTACTATAATGTTTCACGAAATCGCTGTTAAGGCAGGTTCGTGTATATACATGTAATGAAACCTTCTCTGGTGTCAAAAGTTTGAAAAACAATTTGATTAACATTGTGTGTTTAAGGGTACGGCAGCTGCATACTTGTACAAAATATTCCAAAGCCAGGAAAAATAGCCATTTTATTTCTAGAAACTTTGATTTGTATAGTTGTACTGTACATTTGTGTGGTGTGATACCAGTTTTACACTATTCACCTGTCATTATGACAGAAATAGTATGTATCGTCAATTACCTGGCAAAAGGAGGTTTTCTTTTAGATATGCCCCACCCATAAACTTGTTAACCATTGCGTAAGTGATATATTCTTGCGTTTATGTATGTCTAGAGGCATTTCAGGTTTAATGCCCAGTATAGACACAGTTTCATAGCACCATTCAGATACTTGGCAAGGTGAATAGAATAATAAACTGTGTGCTGAAGAAGACAAAGAAAAACTCAGCTGTGCTTTTACTGTCATTCACGGAACTAAATTTGTCTTAACAAGTCTGTTAACCAGGAAATATGCATCCTGACTTGTTTATACTTTCTGTTTCATTTTCACAGTTGTTTTGTAATATTAACCTATGTTACATGCTTGTGAGAAAGTCATGTACATGTATGTGAAATGCACTCATGTATGTACACTGTGTTTGAGGTTCACAAATTGTCGTCGATAATGATTCGGCATGATCTTGAATAACATTTTGATGTTAACATAACATAATTATATGTATATATAGTCTACAGTACCTTGGCATACTGATACATACTTGGTAATAGTACATCAGAACCTCTACTGTGATGACACTATATGAATAGCCTTTTTTGCCTTTAAAATATTGAATTATTCGTGTAGTTATTAATATCTGCATGTAAGGTTTATAACTATCTAAATGAATAGATTTAATCCATTCCACAACATATTTTAAATATCTCGGCAGTTGTATACGGCTGCGATTTTACCTTAGAAAATTCTGAAGGGGAGACATTTGTGAGAAGCTTTAGAAAATAATATGGTTACGCTAGAATTCCTTTTCCACAGTGACATTTAAGGCCTGGCCGGGATTTAAACTCCTCTGTAAGCCTAAACTTTTGATTAACTTTTGTGATTCAGATTACAGCTACCCTAGATTGAGAATTGTGACATAATGTGATGTTAAACTTTTGTTCACTAAAGGTAAAAAATATGGCACTAAGTAGATCTGAGATCTCTTTTATTCTTCGCAGCTTAGCTTTCAGAAATACATGTGGAAGCTATAAGCTTGAAACATAGTCAATCAACCTCACGGCTAGGCACTAAAGTCTTTGTTATAGATGTGTCATATATTTTGTACATATTTTTTTTTTAAGATTTAATAACTAACTTTTGTTTTTAAATTGTACCACAACAGGGTGTGGAGACAACAGAAGAGCCAAGAGAGACTGACAATAGAGAGGGAGATAATTCTGAGAGTGACCAGTACGATTTTGCTCCTGAGCATCCAACCGTAGACTCACAAGGATTTGAACCTCGGGAATTTTATACTGATCCACAGACCTCGGGACCTAGAGAACACCACACAGAACAGCAGACTGAAACTTTTATTGAACAGCAGAGTTCTGAACCTGACCATGCTGAACCTGTGCTAACTAACAGTGAAGACATTTTTGAACCAAGAGAGGAGATTTTTGAACCGCTAGTGCATAATACTGAAGAACAGCTTTTCCATTGTGAACAACAAAGTATTGCCTTTGAACGACAGAGAGATCAGCAGCAGCCTCAGGAGGAAGAGGGCCCGAAGAACACAGAGCAGTTCCACACTCCTCCTAAAGAACAGAAAGGCGAACGAAGAACAACTGAAATAATGGAAGGTGAGATGGCTGTTCAAACTCAGTCCCCGATTCCCACTATGGAAGAGCTGAAAATCTCAGAGCCAATGGAGGATCAAGGACAGATGACTATGCCCAGGGTACCAGAGTTGTCTGGACAAGGGGAGACAACTCAGAGCCTGGAAGATTTAAGCAGTGGAGGGTCAGAAGGAATAAATGGCAGTGAGGCTGGCAATGGCATCAGCGACAATGACCAGTCTACACCTTCATCGACAGGAAATCCGGGAGGTGGTACAACAGCAGAGATCACACCAACAACAACGGCAGCCAAGGACTCATCCAGCAAATCATTAGGAGGAAAGAGCAAACGTAAGGAGGATAAGGCAATAGGTAGGGCTGTCTTTCGGCAAGTACAAAATTTGGACCCTTCAGTCCTTTCGTTGAAGAAGTTGGAATTTTGACTTTTAATCCCAAGTACCACAGGACTTCAGCCATTTTTCTTCCTAATATATTTTAGAAAACGATAACAATCAAAAAATTAATAGCATAAAAATGAAATGTCAAAAGTTCAAATATCACTACAAGATTTGGCTCAAGCCCTGGCGATGATATTGTTCCAGATACCTGTGGTGACTGCACTTTCTCTTTCATTGTTTCCAAAATTGCAAATTACTGTTCCCATAATTGTATGATTTGGTTACCACTTTCGAACTCCAACCTATTTTGGCTTACGCACCCAAAAAGTTTGTAGAGATAGCAGTGTGATATTTGGTGTTGTGTTACTTGTTGTGCTTTTCCTGTTCTCTGAATCTCGCTCATCTACTGTTCATTGGGGTTGATTTCATTTTGATACCCAGTTGTTCACCTCACCGTTGATTTCTGACCTGTTCACCTCGCTGTTCATTTTTGACCTGTTGTTCACCTCACAGTTCAAACCTCACCTGTTTTTCATGTCACCATTGAGCTGTCAATATCAAGATTTAACTTTTTACAATTTCTGGGCAGCAGTTATGGACGCTGTATTGAAATGCTTGTCTTTCAGTCACTGGGACACTCGTGCCATGGGTTCAATCCAAGGCTTGCTGAAGCGGTTTTCAGGACGCCCCGCTCTATTGTTCTCAAGGTGTTGATGGCAATAAGTGTTTGAACAGTTTTGTAGGGCCCATTAGGTGATCTTTTTGTGGGTGTCATATGTGATAAAGTTTTGTCATTGACTTGACAAAGGCCAATGACTTTCATACTTTGGACACACTCGTTTCCAGAGTTAGATGAAACTGACAGCAAAATACTGCTCAGTTTGTCAATTAATTTCTTTAAGCATTTTAAATATTTTTTTGTAATTTCATATAGTTTTTAACAGATTTCTTTTAACAGATTGTATTACCACAATACTTCACTGAATATCTGATGAGAGGCTAAAATGTTGTTGGACTCTTGCTATGAAAGGATCTCACCAAAATCAGATCCTGCGACCATTTTGGTAATAGGATCTAAGCCTCTGTTATCTGAGGAACAATGGGAGCATTACGAAATATTTAACCATTCAGCGAAACTGCATTATAACAGTTTGAAAGCACAGGGAAGAACCTAGGCTATTTTTATAATCAGATAACTCCCTTTTTACTTCCCTAAAAACTGTAAACTTTGCAATTATTTCATGACACTCAAGTTTAATAAAAACAAAGCAAAAGCTGCGCCTATATCTCTTCTTTACCTTCATTTTGGCTCAAAAATGTTACCAAAAAGCGGCATTACAAGCATCCCTACACACAAAAAAGCCCTGAATTTATCCTTGGAACACCAAAACAGCACAGGGATGTGAAACAAAAACAACAAATGCAACTGATCAGTAGATGCGTGAACACCTACCTATAGTTTGTCTTTGAGAGTTAAGCAGACTATAAATTAATGATGTCTCTCTCATGGATTATATGTATTGACTTCATCAATCTAGGTATCTATTTCTCATTCCATGTCTTTTCACTGTCTCAATTAGGCATTGTCAGGTTGCTCTTTATTTGCGGGATGGTTTATTGCAGAGCATATATTAAAAGCTCTAAACAGCCTAGATACAACAGAGGAGAAGCTGGCAGCCTTGTGTAAGAAGTATGCAGACTTACATGAAGAACACAGGTTACAACAGTCCACCTTCAAACAGACACAGAAAAAACTACAAGTGGTAAGTACTGACCTGCTTATTGCATAACAAAACTATTATGACAAGTATTATTGTCACAGAGATACTTATCATGCAGTTTCGTTCATGTTGGAAAGTTTTTTATTGCTAGAAGCATCGACGTATGTGAATCAGTGGTTGCAGTGGGCGAAAGAGTTACTGGCTTCTGTTTTCCTCCAAGATACCTACTGTCATTGTCAACATTGCAGACACCTGGGCATTTGTTGTTTTTCTTGAGTCTTCAGGCTTTACTTGCATAAAGACTCCATTGAAAATACTGTCTAAATAACTTGAGTTTAAATGACTTGAGATTTTGAGTCCAAATAACTAAAATAAATTCCCATTGACAGAAATCCAAAACTGTGCATTTTTGAAAGTTCAGCATACTGTGCTGATTATTCTGTTGTCTAACCCACTGTAATGCCCAGATACTATCAGGCATAGTTTTCAGAGTGTTGTCCATTGTTGTTCATTTTCCTTCCAATGTCACTTCCTAGTCAGCTGGCCACCATTGTAGGCAAGTGAAGGGATCAAATGTGCACTGTCTCAAATAAATGGTAAATTCTTAAGTACGGTGTTTTAATAGTACTATTAAATCGCATAAATTAAAAAAATTACTTGTGTGACTGTAATGCAAACAAAACCACCAGCAAGATATCAGGCTTGGTACATGGAAGCAATATCTCACAAAAAAAACATCAGTGTTGTTCAGTACAGGGCCCAGTTTCATAAAAATGTTGTAAAAGATGGTAAAGAGATGTTAGAAGAGGAAGTTGTAACTTCCTCGCTTGGCTTTCAGCATGAAGGGGATAGTGCAATGACTAGTTGACCCGTATCAGTATAATGGCTTGGGCGGGGCAGTTTACTTACCTTCAGTAAGTCGTCTCAGTGAAGCAGCACTAGATGAAAGAGCGGTGGAAATCCGTCCTGCAACAAGGAGGTACATTACATACAACCCCAAGGATTCCTTCGTCATCATATGACTGAAAAATTGTTGAGCACGAGGTTAAACCCCAAGCACTCGCTCACTCATGGCATGGTAATAGTGACAATGGCATGGTAATAGTGACGTAGAAAATATTGTATGTTGTACTATAAAAAATGTGATACGTGTACTGTAATTCTTCAACCTTTTCACATGTTTACAAGGTGTTTTTCTGATTTCTCTGAAGGCATTATTCTGTGTTGACTGATAAAATTATACTTTTTGTGAAGCCCTGAAACTGGCCAATCCAACAATTAAAGTTTTGTCGCCAAAATCAAATTAAAAATGTGAATAAATTGCACTGAAACTTGTTCTTTTATATGCGAAAAGGTTGAAGAATAAGGATATATGCTGTCTCTGCTTGTTAGATGCAGTCGTGTACAATTTGAGATTTTGTGCTGTTTGTTTCAGACAACTCGAGAAAAGGACCAGCTTCAGTCAGAACATAACAAGGCAGTCATGGCCAAGGGCAAGCTTGAGAGTCTGTGTAGAGAACTGCAGAAACATAACAAACTGATCAAAGTAAGGACAGGAAAGAGTTGTCATTCTGCTGTTGGAGACATTGTACATTTTAGCAGAATGTGCTTGACTGTTCAGATGTACTACTTATAAGGTTCTTGATATCTTGGAAATAGACAGTAATTTAAATGCAGTATCTACATGTACATGTAGAGTAAATTATGGTACAGGAAGTCTTTGTTTGTCTGTATGTCTTGGTAAATGTGATATTGCTGAAATTAATAACTTAAAGGAGAGGAAAATGTAAATATCAAACAAATACCAATGAAAAGAGTATGCATTTCCTTACAGGTGCATGCCATAAAAAAATTACTAACTTGTACCTCAAGTTGATAAATTATAAATAAAGTCAGCGCCAAAAGCCGTTCCATTTCGCCTAAGAACTAGTCCTGAAGTCATCTGTGTTAGGAGGAGAATTGCCGTTGGAAACTGCCGAAGTGCAGTTCGTACATTTCCGGTAGAACTCTTCTTCCCAGAAGGTAGCGAACTGTACATTTTGTTTTCCGCTTGACGATTGGGAAACTGGAATATTGAGCATAGTATCCAAGTTTACACGAACAAGCCGGCAGTTTTATCGACTCTCATTGGCTAAGAGGCAACACGCCCCCAGTATAAATTACAGGGTGTTAAAGATGGAGGACGTGATGGACTCGGCCATTCATGCCAGCTTTTATGCCTTTGTTTTATGTGTATGGTGAGGAAAAATAAAAAATTATGCAGCAGGCACCATCAGAGAGAAAAAAATGTGCTCTTTTCAGCCTATAGTGTCATTTTTTAAAGTTTTCTTCTCCTTTAATTGTAGTTCTTTCGTCCATAATCAAGTACAGCATAAAACACCAGCCAAATAAATAAATAAATTCTGCCATAATCTTGTCAACAGTCATGAAAGTGAAATATTCTTTATTACAAGAAATAGTTAGATAAGTGAGTGATATTGTAATTTTCAGATAATCTATGAAAGAAAAGAATTAACCTACACCAACTTTTATGAAAGCAGTCCCTTTAATTAGCAATATGTGTCATTCCAGATTGATTAGTGTGTTGTTTAGGTGAAAGTTGAATAAGTAATTCATGCAGGTACTCAGGTTTCCTCCACCCATGAAAGTGATCATTATTGTATAGGTGAAAAATTGCTGAATGTGGCATAAAGCAACAAGCACATAAAATAAATAAATATTCAAAGTTTACTTTGGAATATATATGAGGGATAGATTTAGAACTGAACAGTGTTATTGGAAAGGCCACCAGTGAATACAATATATTTTTGAAAAATTTGCAAAAAAACAAAAACCAGTTGGAAAGTGGGAAAAGATTCTATTGACCTCCTGATTTCATTTTTTCCCTTTAAGGTCACAGTTAGAAATGCTTGGATCTAAGTCTGATCTGTTTTTTTTTTTTTTTCTGAACAGGAAGAAAGCCTAGCCAGAGCTCGAGAAGAAGAGGAGAGAAGAAAAGAGGTGTCTGCCAAATTTCAGGTACAAGATAGAACTCTAAAATACTGTGTAAATGTATGCATAAAAATCCTATTATCAAATATAGAATATGGGTTTAACACTTTAAGGATATAAAGAGTATCTTTTTCCTTTTTGAGAGGGTTTAATATTTTATTGGGTTTAAAATAAAATTCAGTCTGCGAGAACAATTCATAAAAAGTATTTCATTTGTCTCCTCAGAGCACAATAGCTGAAATTCAAACCCAGATGCAGGAAAACCATGAACGGAACATAAAACTCAAAGAAGAAAATATAGAATTGGGTCATAAGCTCAAAAGTCTTGTGGAACAGTACGAGGCTCGAGAAGAGGTAAGTGACTTGGGGTAGAATTTCTTTTTCTGGCTTTGAGGCTGTTCACACCATTCACAGGACTTCCCATTGGACCATGAAATCCTCCAAAGTAGTCAAAGTGAATTGTATTGACCTTAAAATGCCATAGAAAACAGTTTATTTTGGGTTGATTACTTCAAAGTACTCGATATTTCACTGTTAAATGTCATATTCTATCGTCATTATGGACAGATAAGTAAGCCACAAAAAGAAAATCCATTCAACTCCATGTTCAGGTTTGTGCTTTATGAACAGCAGAAATAGGATATAAAGCTCCTGAAAGGTTAGGGAAAACCTGTTCTTTCACAAGTGGGTATCATGGATTGTGATATAAATTTAGTTTCTGTATAATGAACTGTGGCTTTATGTCACTGTTTCTCCTGGAAAGCTGTTTGGTACAAAAATTGTGAAAATCCATACAACTTTCCTTCATTTATTGTGCTTTTGTTTAGGAACCAATCTGCCCACCATGTATTGGTGATGCACCTTGTAAGACGTCGGCTAGCCTGTGATATTTACATGTATTACCCTGTTTCTTCTAATTTTTGGGACACCTGCTCTGCTCACTTTAGCCAAAATATATGAAATTGTAGCATGAATATAGTTTCTTTTTCCTCACATGGTTAGACCATCTAATGAAGAACATAGTCATATCTTTACTTTCCCAAAAGGCAGGTAAAGAAATGTAATATTCTGCTATTGACACTACTAATATCTGTCCCAAATTTGAGAAGAATTAAGGGTTATATACATGTATGGGAACATACGTACGTTTAGTGTGATGCTGGAAGTTAACTGTAAACCAACCCAACATGATATCAATGTTTTCATTGAATAATTAAATAGCCAAGTTTGAGAATACGAAGACTCTACAATATCTTAAGCTTTTCATCTGAAATTTATGAAAGTGTGTACAGATGTGTGCAACTTTGTCAAAAAATTGGGGAACACATTTGTGACCTTGTTATATTGTAGCAGATGTTGTAAAAGAAACAGGGATGGGTGTGTTTTACTAATCAAGTCTGTGCAATTCCCATTTAGTACTTAAATGTCAAAAATCCAGTTCTGCTTGGGCACTTAAGCATATTGTATTTGTTTTTGCAGCATATTGAAAAGCTGATGAAACACAAAGATCTGGAGAACCAGCTACATGAAGCCAAAATGCAACAAGCTCAGTGTTTGTTAGCAAAGGAACAAGAACAGAATCGCAAAGAAAGAGAAATGGTTAGTGCCATTTGTGATAATTAGGATAAAAAAGAGAAATGGTTAGTGCCATTTGTGATAATTAGGATAAAAAAGAGAAATGGTTAGTGCCATTTGTGATAATTAGGATAAAAAAAGAGAAATGGTTTGTGCCATTTGTGATAATTAGGATAAAAAAAGAGAAATGGTTAGTGCCATTTGTGATAATTAGGATAGAAAAGAGAATTGGTAAATGTGCCAATAAAAAAAATAGAAACAGTAGAGAAGGTGTTTCTTGGTGTCAGTAATTCTAAGGAAGAGAAATGGTTTGCTGGTGACATTTCTGTCAATTCCTGCTTAATAGTGATAGGAAAACCCCTTAACCTTAAATGAGAACCCTCAAATTAGTGTTGGCCAGGAAGTTGGCCTAGATTTCCTCCACTCACATTTGATCGCAGAAATAAGGGATGGATGACAGTTTAGTGGTTGTGGTTGTGGTGTTAGGGGGTGGTTTGCACCGTCTGACTTACGTTGAAGACCATAAATTTGTCTTCTATTAGTATGGTGATATATGAGAAAGTTTGTCATTCACTTACCAGAGAGACAAAGGCGGGTGATTTTTATCGGAAAGTTTTTCTTTCCAGCCATTAAACATCAGCCATTCTATATGTGAAGAATTAATGAGTACAACAGTGAACGACAATCATATTTATATCTGTTTCCAGTTTAATCATTGTTTCATCTCTTGGTGGTGGTTCTGGTGTTTTATTCCAGGTGCTACTGACTATGACAGAGACAAAGAAGAAATCGGACCTCCATGAAGCTCAGGAGAAACAGCTCCGCTCTCAGGTGAGAACCTCCAGTGGCCTCTTAGAATAGCCGATTTGTTGTGATCAGTGGATTTATTGTGAACAACGTTACATAAGGCTAATCATGGAAGTTGCCATGTTCTGCTGGTGTTTTTACCCACCTGTCTGCTCTACCAGGACGGTCACTTGATATATTTATTTATTTATATGATTGGTGTTTTGCGTCGTAATCAAGAATATTTCACTCATACGCCAGCGGCATGGTGGAAGGAAACTGGTCGAAACCCACGATCATCTGCAGGTTGCAGACAGACCTTCCTACAAATGGCCCAAGTGAAGACTGCATGAGCTGAACTTGAACTCACAGCAACCGCGTTGATGAGAAGCTCCCGGGTCATTGTGCAGCATTGGTGTGCTAACTACCTCAGCCACGGAGGCCCCTCATGTGGTATAAGATGGTCTGTTGTGTTCATCCTGCTATGCAGATAGGCCCAGCTCCCGGGTCATTGTGCAGCATTGGTGTGCTAACCACCTCGGCCACGGAGGCCCCTCATGTGGTATAAGATCGTCTGTTGTGTTCATCCTGCTATGCAGATAGGCCCAGCTCCCGGGTCATTGTGCAGCATTGGTGTGCTAACCACCTCAGCCACGGAGGCCCCTCATGTGGTATAAGATCGTCTGTTGTGTTCATCCTGCTATGCAGATAGGCCCAGCTCCTGGGTCATTGTGCAGCATTGGTGTGCTGACC
The DNA here is from genome assembly GCF_032854445.1 of Liolophura sinensis. Classification (NCBI taxonomy): domain Eukaryota; kingdom Metazoa; phylum Mollusca; class Polyplacophora; order Chitonida; family Chitonidae; genus Liolophura; species Liolophura sinensis. Next base: position 46,731,689 of record NC_088295.1, read on the forward strand.
ACCTCAGCCACGGAGGCCCCTCATGTGGTATAAGATCATCTGTTGTGTTCATCCTGCTACGCAGATAGGCCCAGCTCCCGGGTCATTGTGCAGCATTGGTGTGCTAACCACCTCAGCCACGGAGGCCCCTCATGTGGTATAAGATTGTCTGTTGTGTTCATCCTGCTAGGCAGATAGGCCCAGCTCCTGGGTCATTGTGCAGCATTGGTGTGCTGACCACCTCAGCCACGGAGGCCCCTCATGTGGTGTAAGATCGTCTGTTGTGTTCATTCTGCTATGCAGATAGGCCCAGCTCCCGGGTCATTGTGCAGCATTGGTGTGCTAACCACCTCGGCCACGGAGGCCCCTCATGTGGTATAAGATCGTCTGTTGTGTTCATCCTGCTATGCAGATAGGCCCAGCTCCCGGGTCATTGTGCAGCATTGGTGTGCTAACCACCTCAGCCACGGAGGCCCCTCATGTGGTATAAGATCGTCTGTTGTGTTCATCCTGCTATGCAGATAGGCCCAGCTCCCGGGTCATTGTGCAGCATTGGTGTGCTAACCACCTCAGCCACGGAGGCCCCTCATGTGGTATAAGATTGTCTGTTGTGTTCATTCTGCTATGCAGATAGGCCCAGGTTGAATCTAAGGATTATTGCAGGTTCCTTAGACTATTAAATACACATAGTAAAGCTTTGGATTTTTGATGTGGATGCATCAATAAAGTCTCCCAAAGGAAGATTGAAAAAGCATAACTTTTCATTTTTGGGAATGTACATGTACCACAAGCAAGATATTGCAGATCAAAGTATTAAAGCAAAATTTGTAATTTGTGTTTTGTTATTTCTACGAGTTATATTGTGCCAAGCACATTCAGAAAAAAAAAATATCTGGCTGTTTTGGTCTGTTTCCACAGATTTTTCGAAATAACTCCAGTTGTATTATTGATTTTAATTTCTTTTTTTTATTGTTTGGTTTTTTGTTTATTGTTTTTTTTTAAGTCAGGAGGTTTGTTAGGTACTGGTCAATAGTTGGTGGTTTGCTTTCTGTGGTATGGGTTTCCTTGGTCAATAGGCATGAACCTGGTCCCAGTTTCACAAAGCAGAGTTCAACACTTTTTTTATCATACATTTATCATACGATATTTTGTATGTCACTATTACAGCGCCATTTTCCTATATGTACAATCATCCTACATATACGACATCTGGCCTGCATGAATAAATCTTGTGTTGGTGAATAAATGGCACATTAGATACATGTACAGTGCCAGGCCAAAAACCTGAAAAAGGCTTTTTTTCACATGGCACAGCACAAGAACTTACCACTGTGTGGTCAGTTGTTTTACTGTGTTATATTTCAGTTTTACAGAAAACATTTTAAATATGACAGGATGAGAAAATGTAGGTGTTTCATTCTGCCTTTCACTAATGTTGTACATACTACTTTGCTTATTTGCAGCTTGCCATGTATACAGAAAAATATGATGATTTTCAGTCGACTCTCAACAAGAGCAATGAAGTCTTAGGAAAGTTTAAAACTGAGATGGATAAGGTAAACCCAACATTTGTGCCTGGCTGATATCTAGCTTAGAAAGATCTTAGACTGTTTACAGTGTGGGATGCTCATGTGGTTGAAACCTCTTAGAGACATGGTACATACAGGCTTTTCACTACATTTGATCTTTCAGAGCACCAATACCTGAATTTTGTTGAAAGATTTATAAGATCTTGAAAGTCCTTGAAGAAGAAACTTTTTTTTTCTTTTAGGGGAAGTGGAAGGGCAAGGGGAGATAAATCCTTAAAAGTGCTTCATTTTATGTTAGTGTTGCCTAAGGCAGTCACCTCACTCTCTTTTCTTGGTGGACAACTTTTTTCTTGGGAAAGGTAGTAAATATCCTTAATTGCCCAATGTTGTAACCTGAAATGAAATAAATGTTTGACGTGTTGTGTTACAGATGACAAAGAGGATCAAGAAACTGGAGAAGGAGACAGCTATGTGGCGAGGAAAATGGGAGGCCAGTAACAAGGCTCTGTTAGAAATGGCAGAGGAGGTGAGATATCCTGTCACAAGTATTAGAATTATACCAGAGATTTTTGCCAAATTCAATCAGTGCAAATCAGGTAAAATTTTAGCTGCTGTTTTATAATGGCGGAAATAATTACCTTTAAATAAAGTATCAGCCTTGTTGGTGCAGGTGGTATGGCTCAAAACAGGTAAGAAAGTGTCTAAAATTTCTAAAGCATTTCGCATTGAAGATTTTTCAGCTTTAGACATTATCAAACACTATATCATTTTAACACACTATAAGATGTGGATCAAAACTTTTAAGCGACATATTCGTGAATACCCGTGGAAATAGCTATGACGGAGGAATATGCCCCATCAAGGTGATTTCTGTAATTAAGTTTCGTGCTCAACTCCAGCTGTTTCTGGTTAGGCTGTGGCTTTAAGCCTGGGGGTGGGTGGGAGGGGGGTGGGAGGTGTGTTGTCAGTTGATATTAAGCTGGCCATGCATAGACCTGGTCAACAGTGTATAAGTCAAATATTCTTCAGGACAGCATTCAGCTCCAATGAAATACTTTTAAATAAATACATCTCGTGATTTGTGGAAATCAAAATGAAAGGAAATAATTCAAGGCAGCCCAGTCTCTTGAAGCTTTCCCAGAAATAAGATGCATGTAATCCACTTTGAATAGAAACATATTGACTGGTTTATTGTGTTTGCTTGAGAGACAAAATTGAATTGGTAGAATGATAGTTGTAATTATAAGATGTTATACGGAATTCTATTGGTGATTTGTTATGTGGTGCTTGCTACCTGTTGTTTCGAGTAAAAACTTTCAACCAAAAGCAAGAAAAGTCTTAATCATCAAAACTAGCTTGAAGTTAAATGTATGTTAATAGTGATTGCTGTGTTTGTTGATTGTTTTATAGAAACAAAAACACGATAAAGAGAAGACTGTGTTTAGGGCAAAGATTGACAAGCTGGAATCGCTGTGTCGAGCTCTTCAAGACGAGAGACGAGGGAAGGTTACAGAAGGAGTACCAGGTAAGGAGATGATAACAGAACATGCACCCAGCCCCCACCCCCACCCTCAGTGATATCACATTAATAAATGGTATTCAACTTTTGCGGAAATCTGTTAAGGGCCACATAAATTTGCTAGTAACAGATTATGGAAAGCTGTTTTTAGCAGTTATGACCTGATGTGGGAAGGTAAATCATCTGTCATTTGTATAAGTCTAATAAAATGTACCTGATCACTTTTGAAGTAACAGTGTTTTTATAGATAAGCATGAAAGTCAATAAAAACCAGGATGTCCAAGCAAATCATGTGGAATCCTGTAATAGGCTTCCAGCAAGGTATTATCCTTACTCGCAAAATCCTGTTGCTCTCGCAAAATTCTGTGTTTCTCACAAGATTTCTGTGCAAGTTAATACTGCTTATTCTTCTGAATTTGTTTTTGACACTGAAGCCGCTAAGACAGGACTTTTCACCCTCTTTCTAACAAGAAGTATATCTATTCATTATTACATGGATTGATCTCTTGGTATAAGTTACTGTTTTTATAAGAAACATTGAAAAATTAGAATGATGTGAATATATTGCACCTATATGTTCACTCCTGGTTATTTTTTGTGGTGAAATAATCTGCTGTACATATGCCAGTCCTGGGTCTAAATATGTTCGTGTCTAATTCTTTGCATTGAAATATTCTGTCTTACAGAAGTTAAACTTGAGCCTTCAGTGACTGAGAAAGAGAAGACGTTTGATCCGACTAAGACACCCCGAACACACCAGACGCCCCGTCTCGTACCAGTCCCGAGACTGTACAGGGTGCTGCAGGTGGGCAGGGAAATGGACAGGCAGAGTCAGGAGAAGTAGGAGAGGCCAATACAGCCCCTGATCAGCATGGCAGTGCTCAAGTCAGCCAGTCAACAGATCAAGAACAAGCAGTAATTCCTCCTCCAGCCACAGAAGAACCTCAACAACAAGTATTAGCTAACCAATCAGATGTTAGTGGTGCTGCTCAGTTGAGCCAATCAGATTCAGGCTTGAGTCCATCAACCAGCCAGTCAAATGATACTGCTGCTGCCCCAGCAAACCAATCAGATCCGCCAGCTACTGATCCAATAGGAGATCAGCCTAATTAACTACAGTGGTACCTTTGCATGCGAGTGTGGATTCCTTAATTTAAATTGCATCTTTACATTTTTGTTGTCCTTTTCATTATTTGTTCCCTTTCTTGTTTTTTTTTTTTTTTGTTTTTTTTTTTTCTTTCTAACATTGATCTAGAAGTTCTGTATCAGAGCTATTTTGATGAGCTGTGCTGTATTGTATGGCAGAAGCTTTCCTGGAATTTGTGATATGGTATCAGTGGTGCTTTTTGCAGAATTATATTATGTCTTGTTAGTTTAAAATAAGCTAGAGTTTCTGATACACATCTGTCTTCAAAAGAAGGTTTCTTGTGTAAAAAAGTATCTAAGCCTGAAAGAAAAGAGAACATTCATTTATCGCTTGACCAATTTGCCTTGGGAAAAGGTACTAGTATTCAAACGTCGACCAGCCAGAAGGGCTTTGAAGTTGTAGCCCAATTTTGTCAAGTTCTTGCTATCGTTGGGATGGTAAGGATTGGTAAAGTTAGTAAATACACTGTCATGGTGCCATGTTATCTCACTGATAATTCAGAGAAGGCCTGTCATAATCGGAGTCTACATCTGCATGACATGTCCTGAAGCTCATTGTAACAGCTGTAACAAGATGTGTTGACAGCAGCACTCATCGGCATTACATTAGTTTCATTCCTCTGGGTAGTTTTCTTGCTCGCAATTTTTTTGCAAAACAGGTGTAGATCTGTGAGCACATCTTAGAAATTTAGCGGTAGCATTTCATTAGCACGATTTTTCGTTACCCTGAGTCATAATTATTTCTTAATTGATAAATTCAGCCATGTATAATTTCTTTTTCTCAGTGGCTTAATGCTGTAGAGCTGATGTAGACAATATTCAGGCACAAAACAATTTTAATATTTGGATTATGTATGACGTGCTCTCTTGTTGCCATCTTTATTGTCCACTTGGGACAATCCAAACCTCAGAAGTATCTGAGTTGATATTATAAGGATTGAAGTTGAGCATATTTGTGCGGCTGCTTTGTTGTCGTATCTCATTTTGAGTGCTTTGTTGATCGGAGTGGGAGGAGGGTGTCTGGTCCATGTGCCTACCAATGCCTGTGAAACTGTTAACATATTTGTAATAAATAGTCGTGTTGAATAAAATCACCTGTCAGTTTGATATGTACTTGTGTATTGTTTTGAGTTTATGTTGGGGAGATATTTGTTTATTTATTTGATTGGTGTTTTACGCGGTACTCAAGAATATTTCACTTACACGATGGCGGCCAGCATTATAGTGGGAGGAAACTGGGCAAAGCCCAGGGGAAACTCACGACCATCGGCAGGTTGTTGGAAGACCTTCCCACTTATTGCCGGAGAGGAAGCCAGAATGAGCTGGACTTGAACTCACAGCGACTGTTGGGGAGATAGGCTTTTAAAGAATAAACTAGTAATGTAACCTTAGTTATTTCAGAAGTGGGATGGAAACAGTTCTGAATGGCGCCAGTCATTTTATTCTGATGTGCTTGGTGGCTCTGTTATCAGGAATTATGAACTAGGTCTTGGGGATAGACCAATATAGAACCCGGAAACACGATCTCACGTCTCAGGTGAGTTCGCGGGCTATAGAAATCACTCAAGCCTGGATAAAATTGATAACATTGCAGTGAATTTCTCAAAGTGCACGACTTTTATTACTTTGAACTGTGAAACCTCAGTCATGCAACATCACAAAATGAAGAACATGATTTTTAAACTTTATGTGGGATACTTCAGCAATACATACATTGGTCTAGCATTTTCTTTAGAGTCAACATTAATAAGATTTATGGGCACCTGCCACCAGCAAGAATACCTGACAAATCGCCCGACTCAAATGCGCAGCCGAAAAATAGAGCTGGTCGAATCAGTTCCTACGTTAAAGCTCATGACACACAATCTTTTCACAAACTCACACTATACCTATGCCTAACTATTATGTTCTATAAAGCGAATAAATCCTATTAACTTAAGAATTACCATACAAAAGACTTGTTACTGAAATAATGTCCTGTATTTGCAATTCAGCTGGGACCTGAAGCTTGGTAGAAAGTCCACTTGCACCTGAAAATCTCTTAAGATATACACCGAAATACATCAAGAGACTGAGAACAATGCTGACAGATAGTGCGTGCACACTGCCAAATCACTAAATTTTTTCTACCCACAAACGTTATTTTGCACCGAGGGTTCATAACAAATACGTCCATTTTGATTGTAGGCCTATTTAGCCTACTAGAAACACATAACAATAACGATATGTTTCCAAGGGACGCCTTGGGAGACACAACTATACACCCAAATTAAGTAACCGATCTTAATATAGGCCTAAGTCTATTTGGCTGGTTTAAATAATCCAATAAATACACGACATGTTGGTTGTATACCGGTATCTACTTTTACCTATACTGTCTGGCATAAACCATATAAATGACTCTCTCTGGTTTAAATGTTAATACGGGTTGTGCAAACATCGATAAAAAGTCTAAATCTGGCTGTCTTTATCGATCACAACGGGCAGCTCCAGTAAAAGTTTGATCTGACATCTTCTACATGTCGCGCTAGGGTACTTTACACCTAAAGGATAAATCAGTTCCCGACAATGCAGGCGCTGATCACCGCCCGTCTTCCGTCCCTGTGACGTCAATTGGCCAGGAATAACAAGAGCGTAAATCTAAACAATGCGCAGGTGACACTGATCCTATTCTCGGTGTAAACTAAATACCAGGCTGTGTCCATGCACTGGAATCATTTTAACTGCTGTACGTTCTTTTAAATTCTGTGTTGAATATAACACAGAAAGTCTGTTATCTGAATGATGCAAGAACGTTTTCTGTTGTCACGAAAAATTTACTGTATGTAAGTCGTACCACCGTGACATTGTTTCATCGGCCGGCGATGGCGCGAAGCGATGGCACGAAGTGATGATACAATGGCACGAAGCGATAGCACTATGGCACGAAGTGATGGTACGATGTTTGCATCGTGTCATCGTTTCGTGCCATCGGGTCATCACTTTGCACCATCGTGCCATTGCTTCGTGTCCTCGCCGGGCAATGGAACCAGGGTATCATGATGTTAAAATTAACAAATTACAATGTGCGATGGCAAGAAAAAAATCAAACGTTTAGTCAAAACTAGTGCATGCAGTCTATGTGGGCCTGCTTATCCTATATACCTGTAACTTGCCTGTGTTGATTTCAGATCTGTCACCAGCGCGCACCTGCCGATGAATTCACACATCGCACAGCTGCGCCGAGAGATGAACTAATGATATTCTGAGTGTTTATCTCCGATACCACGCGTTGCATGGTGACCTACTTGGGTCACTGAAATACGTCACATATTTATAACCGCGCAGCTGTCTATATGTACCTTCCATCTGATGATACATCTTCATCCCTGGACAGCAAACATTTGTGCTGTTTAAAGATTTCATCTCGTGAAGAGTATTCGCGTGTTCCCATCATGGCAACTTAAGGGTACAACAACACACGTTACGGAGTCACGCGCACAATTGTAGATGTAATATTAAACGAAATCAATATCTACTTAATCTCTCTGATTTTCAGACCATGTAACGCGGAAAAGAAAAAGGTTTCTACTTAAGAATACAAACAATCGATCAGAGTTATGATAACCTTAACTATAATACGGCTGATGGTTAGCTGCGACAATACAACCAACCACTACATGGGTATAGTTTGCATGAAGCATACATATATAGATAGATTTCTCACCTGTACTTTGTAATCAATATAATTTATGACATTAGTGCTTTGAAGTTTTCTTTCAAGTTGCTTTGCCAATCATAAAATTAAGACTGTCTACCTTTGACCATTGGGATGTATATGTCACCTGGGAGGGTGAGATGTGCAAACAATGACTGTCACGATGCACGGAAAGGTCTGATCGCTTTCAGCTAAAAAAAAAAAGCTCGGCCATCAATTTTCACATGAAAAAGAAACATTAACCGAACATAATTAAATTATCGATCGCGCATTCAGTTAAATTAGCCCAAATGATAGCTGTCGTCAAAAAATCAATACATTGTATATAACGCCGTCTGTAAAGTCGTGTGCCGCCTTCATTGTATAACGAGTTTGTTTATCATATACTTGGGGAAGTTGAGCCCACAGTGGACCTATATAATTGAGCAGGTGTTCGTTTTACAAACGGATGTCGAAACTTTGCGTTAAGCGTATTGATAAACTAAGTGAAACGACCACCTTGAAGTCATACTATCCTTAATTTAATTTATTTACATATACATTAATCAATCATTCAGCACTTTAAGTTAACAGAATGTGCACCGAAGAAGGGTGAGGAAGCGATGGTTTGCTTTGAGTTAACTAGTAGTATTTCGTCAAAGTTCACGCCATACAAATAAAATTTAATGTAAACAAGATGTATTTCTTTGTTTCACTTTCAATAATATTTCATATATCACGAAGGTTTCTCCTAAGAAGAAAAGACAAGTGCATGATATGTTCCACCTTATACATGGCTTTGCATGCATGCTAATAAAATTTGCTTCGATGTCATGAGTTTTCTCCCCTGACACACAACTCTCGCTGTTAAGACCCCAACCCTTTGTCCATAAAATCTTGGATAGCACGTCAGTAGTCTTCAGTTCCAATGAAATTTTGTATTTTTCTTCACCATGATTCGATTATAACGACGAGAATACAAGCTTTGAACTTGCGGGCTCAAATCCATGTGGGGTACTCTGGTTTCCTTCACAAACACCCATAAACTAGCGCTGTCATATAAATGAAAAATTCTTGAGCTTAATATAAATTATTAAACATCAACGAATTTTCATATTTATGATTAATCAACGTAGCAGAACTGTATCAATACCACATATATACCTAAAGCGAAATCTCCCTTTAGTCCTTTAATCATAATTTTCAGGCAATGGAAAAAATAATTTGTGTGAATTCAGGTTTACCTGACTTTTAAGTATACGACTTCGATCATATCGATACCTTTTGAACAAGAGCAATTCTGCTCTTTAACATAAAATGGAAACACACGTACAGCTGCTTCTATTCAGACATACTGACCTACATTTAATATACATCTACATAAACAACAAAGACCTCGAAGTACATATTAGATGTTCACATATAGACTGACTTTAAACATTTGCTCACGTGAATGTCATCCTAGCACAGTGATCAGTATGATCACAGATTTCATCACCACACAGAAAATGGCCAACAATAGGCGTTTTTTCAGGCACACGCCGCATTCTTCATCTGATAGGCTGACCGCTCGATTTGATGCTTGGCCTTAATTGGTGGAAAAGATTTTGTAGCTTTGATAGTAGCTTTCTGCTGTCCGAAGAAATATGGAGCATTTCTGTGACATAGGTGACCTACATTTCATATCAGTGATCGCCCGGATGACACGGATTGCCCAGCCAACAGCTGGGACCAATTCCAGCATCGGCTTGCCTTGACACTTTACGACAGCTTACAGATGCTAGCTTAGAAGTTCCCCGTAATCTGTCACGCACCTACACGTATGTAGGCCTCTGATCAATTTGTAACCATGCCAATCGGTTAGAAAACAAATCGGGTACATTCACTTGAATATTTAATAGCAATGTTTAAAACCCAATCGATTTAAGTTGACAGCACGCCAGCCCTGATGTATGACTCATGATACTTGGAAAGAAAGTGGGAGACGTTTTAACGCCACGATGTGATATCCCTCTCACCTCCCCCCCCCCCACTCCCTCGGCTCTTCTCTGATTATCCCCTCCCACGTGCGGTAAGAAAGTTATTACCTGTCATGGCCAGTGCAGTGAGGATCCTCACGTGATAAATCTGTCACGTGTACGGTTATAAAGGAAAACAGTTTTATATTGTATGAGACTTATTCGGTGGCCTAATGGTTTTAGAGCGTCCGTCTCGAAATCCGTAGTCCTGGAATCAAACCTGGGTTATACCAAAGACGTTAGACATGGTGCTCGTTGGGGCCTCGCTTGGCGCTCAGCGCTGAGAGATAAGAGCAAGGAAGCACGCCTGATTGGCTCGGTGTCAGTATCATGTGATTGTGTACGGTGTCATGTCTGGTGTCTTCGGCATGATACTTCAGTGCCGGTGGCACTTTGGCAGCATTGACTCGCCCTGTAAAAAGGAGACACAACATAAACACCGAATATAATTCTCGAAGGAAAAATTACTAAGTGCTACGTAAAACCCTAAGTATACATATATACACCTATACATCGGAAGATGTCACAACGTCGTACATGTAGTGGTTGTTTACCTAAATTATAAATGTCACTAAATTTATAATCCTGAGAACCTTCTTCATTAGCTATACTTCATTACTTCTTCACTAAGATAACTTGACTATTACTTCAACGGTCGAGATCGTAATCTCCTGTAAAACTTCAACTTGACATCAGTGTAATTTCACTGCCTTGCTGCGTTCTTCCGTGCGTGTTTCACACAGGTCAAATTCTTGCTTGTTGACAAACACATGTAGATTGCTGTCTTTTCTCAGCACACATGCGGGAGATGGGATTGTCAAAGAAGTGTGGTTCAGATAACAAATCACCCACTCTAGTCTCTGTATATATGTGCATGCAAATTAAAAGGCAAACGGTTTTCTTGCTGTCTTGTTATCATCTTTATAGCGCTTGTTTCACACAGTTTTATTGCTGTGGACGCGTGTTGCGCACAGTTTTGCTATGTTGTTTTCACAGACACTTATCTTGCTATGTTCTTTAGTGCATGTTCCACGGACAGTTTTCTTGTCTGTCTTCAGTGCGCGTCACATGCAAGGACCAATTGATCTGACCGCTCTTGAATTAACATATATTTCTTCATTACTCCATAAATTTTATTAACGGTAAGAATAGCTGTTTGTATATATTAATAGTACACATCATGAACACTGCACTTCATCAGACATTTGTCAGTTTGGAGACTAGGTTTCGGACCAGGGTTTTAAGAAATGGTACTTCTTGCTGCCTCATTTGGGCTCCAAGCACCGTGAAATTACCGCGGACCGGATGGCCCGGTGTCAGTATAATGTAACTGGGTTTGGTGTCATGCCTGATGTCTTCGGCATGATACTTTAGCGGCGGCAGCAATTTGGCGGCATGACTTCGCCAGGCAAAGACACAGTAAATATACACACACTTAATGACTCCTCGTCATCATATGACTGGAAGATTGTTAAGTGCGACGTTAAACCCCGAGCATTTATACATACACACCAGACGAAAGTAAAGGTATATAAGACCTTATGACGTCAAGGGCAACCAACAATATAAATACTGTCAGCAAATCCCATGTTAGAATTTACATATTTAAATGCGTTTAATTCTGTTCATAAAAGTTCTTTTTTTTAAAATAGAAATTGCTGTTTTTGTCGGGTGTCTGGTTATGAAGGGCGTACAGTCTATGGCTTATTCCTGCCTTGTAGTCTCGTCTACTGGACAAACTTATGACGTATTCCTCATGCATTGCAGGAGGACAATGATCACGTCAGCTTGGACGCGAGATGCAATCCCCTTAAGCATGCACCATTCAGTGTGCGAGTTAAATTTATCAAAGGAGGGGAGGGTGGAGAGAGAGGAAGGCTCCGTCGCTGAGTTGAAAAGCGCGCTAGCGCAGCGTATTGACCCAGGAGCCTCTCATCTGGAGCTCATGCTGGTCTCCTCTCCGGCCGTAAGTGGGAAGGTCTTCCAGCAACCTGCGGAGGGTCGTGGGTTTCCCCCGGGCTCTGCCCGGTTTCCTCCCAGCATAATGCTGGCCGCCGTCGAATAAGTGAAATATTCTTGAGTACGGCGTAAAACACTGGGATATGGTGGGAGGAAACCGAGGAAACCTTCCCATGTATGACCGGAGAGAAAACGTTGAGTTTAAGTGAGATACATTTAGCCTCAGAAGATTTAGAAGTGATAGAAATTTTGAATGCAGCACGTTTGGAATATCAGCATTTTTCTGACATGAATTAATTTTACTGCTTTTCATTTTCCTCCCTAGATATTCGGAAAAGCACGTCGAAAATGTGACTCCTGCTTGAAATGGTATACCAGTGAACTTAAAGGTTTTTCTGTAGAGGTCAGCGAATGAACATCATCTGTCCAGTCAGAAAATACTAATTTTAATCAAGTGAACTTTGGAAGGCTAACGTGACTATCATCACGTACGCTAGCTACATCGTCTAGCTACATCGTCTGAATTGTCAAAAATTTTGGAAATTTACGATGTTAAAATCAATCATTCAGCAGGCATTAAAACAAGTGTACATGACACGATATATGCATGATATGCACGAGTCGGTCTATAACAAACCACGCCATATTGTTTATACAGCGATTGTGGGACAACTGCATTATTTATGTGTACAGTTTGCCTGAGCATGGCACTATGAAGCACAAGCTTCTATAACTACATGCTGACTCTATGAAAAATAATGTATTATCTTGCATTTTTACCGTGAACAGTTTATCATGACTAAATATTCGGGTTCCAAGCATGTATTTATTGACTTCAGCGATTTCCTTCACCACAAGACAGCTGACGAAAACATGGAAATGCAGGCTACTCTCTGTGTGACAACTTACACACATGCAGTAACGTTTAGGCAAGCAGTCCCGTTATGTTAGACATAGGGATGAAATACGGCCGAAAATCTGGCGTGCAAGTTACGCATGCGCCGTGTGCACCATGAATGCATTAACCGTGTTTTCCACGGTTGGCTTGCCTCCCTGACCTACATCTGGGTCATTCGCCTTGGGGCTAATCATGGGCCCAGTTTTTTCCGGCACTCATCCATCTGCGGTTCGTAAGGCGACGTAATGTTGTATGATGTATGGCATCTCCTGAGTACTGCACTGTCTATGGCCAACCCCCCTATAGCTGCTTACAGAACCCACGGGTCAGGCCACGTACTGTTTATTCTAGGATTCTGGCGGGGTGACATAGCTAGATTGAAAGATTTATGTTCATATGCATTACTGCATACGCTTGCCAAAGTAAAATCTCTACTAAGGCATCATGTGATATAGCTCCACGAAATTGTCAGAGTCTACGTAGATGATGGCGACGAATACTTCCTGAGGGCCTACCATTATATAAGTGATAAGCCGCCCTATATTGTATATGACGTTTGTTATTACACTTTGGCTGAAACACTGTTGGGTATGAGTAATACGTTAACCATGTGTACTTCAGAGTTACAGACTTTGTATGGAGCACAATTATCATGGCTATACATCGCTCCACACTCCATGCCATTAAAGTGATCTGTTCCTTATATACGTATGAATACGTATGTTAAATGGCCTCTTACTTATACATATATGCTGTTAAACAGCGTGTTAAGATGAGCAGTTGTGTACAGTTGTCCGTGATGTATTGCCTGCAGCTGCAATCATGAACCAATTGCCATAACCATTGTGTTGGGCAATTAGGCCTACTGGGCCCTGTTCGATGCAGTATATAGTTGGATAAACCTCGTTTAAAGTAGAGCCCAGTAAGAAGAACAGCGTATCAAAATTTCACGAAACGTCTTGATATCTTATTACTACATATAGGCTATATGCATATAATATATATAAATGAATAATCAGGCACGCTAGCGACATATCTTGATGACATGAAAACTTTATTTGAACTATATTGGATTATCAAGTCAATACGCTCCTGCAACACGTATATAGGGGTTAATGAACTGATTTCGTCGTTTTTATCGTATACAACGACACACACGTAGCCAACGCTGTGCTCGGCATGAATTAGGTTGATTGATGATATTTACAGAAGAAAAAAGGATTTCCCCAAAAAGAAAAAATAAATAAATAAACTGCAGAAACAAGCGAAATATCTGTCAATTCAGACCAGAAATGACACATTCACGATTCAGCAATTAAATGCTTTCAGACTTTCATAGGTATTGGTATTGACGACGAAACTTTCAGAGGTCTTTCATTAGACCAACCTTCCACAGGCCTTGGTATAGACGGTCAAACTTCCACAGGTCTTGGTATAGACGGTCAAACTTCCACAGATCTCGATATATACAGTCAAACTTCCAGAAATCTTGGTATAGACATTCAAACCACATATTCACGTTATTTTATGTACGTTAAATATAACCATGCGTATGTTAGTTTCATATACAGTACTGGGGTAATTTTTGTGTCACATAAAACGTTATAAGTTTTGTGCAAAATACTACCACACCGATGTACGCATTTATTCATGGTATGCTCGTAAACGCCCTTGCGCACATCTTATGACAAGATTTCTGTAGCAATTACGTTCCGTTGGGAAACTGTCGCATCTTGTATTGGTATTTCGCGTCGTGACAGGCACGCCACCTGGGAAATTATTATGTGTCTCTTCATCCTTTCAATTCGCCCTATATTATCGCTGCGGTGCGCCTTTGATGTAAGCTGCACCAGAATTACATTTATTGTACTTGATCCTCCCGACAAGCTTGGTACCCTGCTATAACGTTCTGTAAACTGGACGCCTTGCCTACTTATTGCTTTCTCGCGAGATTTTTCAGCCGTTGTTTTTGTAGGACGGCACAGAAATCGATCACGGTTTGGCATGCTGCCAGAGGCGCCTCTGTTTCAAAGCGGTGACCTCAATGTCTCGCGCTGGGTTGAGTTGACCTTTTAAAAGGGGCGGGACGCGCAATGTGGTAAAACGTCAAGCGAGCGACTTGACAAATGTTATGTGCCTGTGACTTAAGCCTGGGTCACGAGCTCTTGTCACTCGATATAAGTGACCGTATCGGATACCCAAGCATTTGTATATAGCCTTTGATTTGACTCCAGAGTTTAGCTCACCCTCTCTGCTAGTTGTAGTTACCAACATAACGCCCTTACGGTCACAAAACGCGACCAAATTCATGTTTATATATACAGGAGCGGAGTGCGGATCGGTGCTCACTTGCCCGACTTCTAAACACATTTACTGTGTAAGGGTTCAATTCCAGCGTTGTGCATGGAATTCTACATTTCCTCACTCATCGTAATTATTCCTGAGCCCTTAAATGGTAACAGTTCATGACTCCGGTTGGAGAGTCTTGCCTTCTGTTAATTATTGAAGACCGTTTGTCTTCCAACAATATGGCATTTCCTCCCACCATAATAATGGCCACCGTCGTATAAGTGAAATATTCTTGAGTACGGTGTAACACACCAATCAAATAAACAAACAGAAAAGAGGCCGAAAACAGAGCGCACATGGCATGGAAATAGGTCAGCATCAGCCAAGTGGTCAATCAACATGCGTACGTTTACTTCTGTTTAACCTATAGATTAAATGGTTGTAATATATTTGATATTCATGCTACAGTAGGTTTGATATCTAGTTATTTGTATATATACTTCCCCCAGAAAAGAAAGAACTACAGTACCATACTACACTGCTACCGGCTATTCTTTGCATATGATGCTTATATCACGTTCTATACAGAACACTGCTTTTGTAGACGATCCTGTTCGCTTACGATCGCCAGCATTTAGACATTTGTTTGAACATATGATTCCTTCAGATTGTCATTTTTAACTACCAAGACCTGTTTTGAAGAACCATTTAGGAACCCAGTTTTCTTAGAGTGATTATTGTAGCATCACCCATTGTCCGCTCCATCTGGCCATTACAAATGTCGAACATATACACGCGTCAGTAAATAGTAACTTTTTGACTTTTAAAGACTAAGAATTTAGAAACAGTGTTAAAATGTATTTCACTGGATTGTCACAGCATTTGCTCGAACTTAGTCTGTTCTACATTCGTTCCTTTGCTACAATTTGATGAAGTTGTTTATTTATTTATTTATTTGATTGGTGTTTTACGTCGTACTCAAGAATGTTTCACTTATTCGACGGCGGCCAGCATTATGGTGGGTGGAAACCGGGCAGAGCCTGGGGGAAACCCACGACAATCCACAGGTTGCTGACAGGCCTTCCCACATACGACCGGAGAGGAAGCCAGCATGAGCTGGACTTGAACTCACAACGACCGCATTGGTGAGAGGCTCCTGGGTCATTACGCTGCGCTAACTCGCTAACCAACTGAGGTTGATGAAGTTGAATAAACTTCAAGTTTTCAGTGAATGTTCGCACTACAACAAGAACTCTATGTGCAAACGTTGGCAAACACCAATCAAATAAATAAATATATCAAACGTTGGAATTCGTCAGTTACCAAAGAGGGACATTTTTTTTTCTAATTTAATATTGAATTGAGTTTGGTAGAAAACTGCTGTTTAAAATCGGTATACTAGATCCAGTAATTGTAGGGGTTTTAATAACAGCTGGGTCTAGGAAGAATATTCATGCAGATATTGTGTGCAAACAAACACACAGTGCCATGTGTTGGCCCACATGTAAACAACAAGTAATAGGTTAACAAATTCGAACATGATGTTCCAAACAATATACGTCGATAGATTCAACAAAAACATAAGTAAATGAGGTTTTCTGGTCATTTATTATTATGAATTCGTGGAATGTAATGTTTTTTCACGTTTTGTTTGCGTCCATAACACGTGATGTAAACAACCCTCTTTTCTTGCATAAACCTACATGTAGTCGGTTTAAGTTGGAACTGGTGTATGCATGGCAAACTCCCACGTTAAAACAACTGACCTAAATTGCTATGTACGGCTTCAACAACAAGTTTATCCAGTGTACATGAACATATATAATTTTAATAGTTGATAATTTAACCCTGTACACGGCTCATAAAAAAGACAACATAAATTAGAATTTAAAACAGGACGTTTTAATATGTAACGAACAGGTTTTGTCTCACTTAAGGATGGGGATAGCCTGATTATGTGGTGAGGGCATTTCACCAGGCCCGGATAATTCGCAATCGTTAATTTTGATGAGTAAAGGTCACACAGATTATAATTGCCTAGAACTACAATCTATAGACAGCTTGGGGATATATATATATATATATATATATATATATATATATATATATATATATATATATATATATATATATAATATACACACAAACTGGACCGACTGAGGCTGGTGTTAATCGCCTTCTATACATCACACTATAAAATACACAAACAGGCCTATCCTATGAAATATGTAAAAGACGCACATAAACAAATGGACAATGTTGTTTCTGTGGGCTTTTTCCTACTTTTTTTTAATTGCATCAAGTAGATCTATTTATCTGGTAAAACACGCTCCGTTTCTCTGTCGGTCAGTGGTGTGCTGGTGGGCTCGTTGGTCGGTCGCTTTCTCGGTCTAATTTTGGACGCATTCATTTGACTATATACTCGGTCATGTTAGACAGGTGGTATTCAAGACTGCCCCACGCGTACCGTCTGCCTCTTATTGGAACAGAGTTTTAAGCCTATACGAACATAAGGGGGGGGGGGGCTGCAAATTCCCTTTCCAAGACTGGGATTGAACCAGCGCCACGTGCATGTGCCTCGTGCTTGTGATTAATCGTGCACTTTATACGCACTCACCTACATCCCCTGTACATCGAATAGCTTACCTGTGTAAGACTTCAAAACTTGCATATACGCAAATTGGCAGTAGTTATGAGACAATGGCAAACAGAATATGTCCATTAGCTGCATACTCGTGTTGTTGTTGAACTGATGGTGGAGGAACTCTGGGTTTTTCCAGCAGGCATATTAAATGGATTAATGAAGACGTATAACGTTAGTCAACGGGGCTAATCTCACTTGATAGCATCATTAATCTACCAGGGCAGGTAGAAATAAACATCACTTTTTATGTTCTTTTCCTAGCAATTTATTACTCAGTTCATGTCCAGGCGCTTTCTTATCGGCTTAGCACAGCTCAGTCCGATTTTATGAAACACGCCCACGCATGAGGTACACTACATATATTTGATAAGGTATGTCACAAAACCAACGCATCTGACTGTACAGGAAATCTTCTTCATGTGTATGTATGTATGAAAGTCTATCCTTAGTCCTTCGAACCTTCATACTATCGACTTCACACTTGCACACTCAGGACTCTGGGCAATGCCGACCGCAATGTGCAATATCAACTGTTCAAAAATATCCGTACTGGAGCGTATGCAAACGATAGTAAATGATTATGTTCTATTTATTTATATATATTTTTTTGATTGTTGTTTCTTTTACATATAGGATGGATGGCGGTCATTTCAATGGGTGGGCGAAACCAAAGTGCATGCCCGGGACAAACCATCGACCTTTAGAAAGTTACTGAAGGACTTTCCAACGTGTGGCCGTACTATAAGCTATAGCTGAGACTAGCTATAGATGAGACACCTTAGTATAAGCTATAGCTGAGACCGCTAGCTAGCTTATACTAAGGTGTGACTTACATATATGCACTCCATACAGATTGGTGAGACGTGGCCTTCAACAGGCGTTAGATTTCGCGAACAGCCGCAGGAGTGACGCTGTCCACGTATTGTCACTAAGGCCCCACGAACAGTCAGAACGGGTGACGCTTTAAATGAAAAGACCTCTAAAAACTGAAATAGGTACCACTAAATAGATCACTTAAAACTATGCATAAATATACTTCCATTTATTTTCTTAGATTTTTGTGAAAAGAGTTAAAGGTGTTCAAACATTTGAATTGTAACGTGGGCTTTATGGGCCATACTAACAGAGGGTAGGAACTCTCACGACACTGAAAATTGGGAAAAAACTTTTTTACCTATGGGTAAAAGATTACTGAAATGATGTTCCCAGAAATTCTTGCCTTCTGAAAAAAGATGATGTGACGTCAGAGTTCTTAGATGCCGTCAGTATGGCTCAAAAAGCCCACCATAGTATTTAAATATTTTAATGCCTTTCAACAATCTTAAAAAAATCTAAAAATAAATAAATAAATAAATAAAGTATTTTTACGCATAGTTTTCAGCTGTCTGTATGATGAACATCACTTCATATTTTAGCTTTTTTACTTTAAAACACGGGCACAGCACTGACGCTAATCAATTTGACCGAATCGATCAACCTTCTACCACTTCGCCAGCCTTACATAGAAGTATTTATACATTTAAGAAGAAAAACGTCATGTATACGCTCATTGCCAAAACGGATGTTGGCACTGGAGCAGGAGGATATCAAGATCTGGGAGTGCTAAATATAACAATTAAGTCAAGAGTATATATATAGTACAGACCGCACTATAGGTCAATCTGACATACTTAATGTATAATATTGCAATACCATAATGCATCGGAAGGAATGGTGCTTGGTCTAACCATATAATGTTATACTGACTTAGTATTTAGGTGTTTTATGTAAACCTTAAACTAATGTAAACAGCTAATACTTTTCAACTTTCAGTATGGACCCTGTGCAGTTTCATCCTACCGAATTCATGGGCCCATCCAGAATTAATACATGTCAGTAAAAGGGCCTATATATGGTGATGCAACTCCTGTTATGTTAGGCTTCAGTTTCGTTTTTGTGACACACTTGCATATGCGCAAGATGGATGGGCTGGTTATAAGTTATCATGATACACCCATGCTTGAAAAAAAGCTTTCGTTATAAGCCAGGTCGACCGTGTGTAGGCCTATATGGTTATTCAAAAATAGAACAGTCTTTTTCATACGATTATTTGCAGCATTCAAAAAACTGGCAGGTCTTATGAGATTCTGAAGACCCATTCAATTCATTTCGTTTTTGGATCGAGGGGATGTGCATTATAGCTCTTCGTATACTTTGAATTCCGTCAAGTTCTTCAACCTTACCAAATCCCATGTACCTTCGAGCTTGCAGCTGCAGATGAGCCTCAACGGACACGAACACTAGCGAACACGTACACTCCTCCAGTGCACACGCGACTGATAACATACGCGCTCCAATCTCGCGTGTATGTGAAAAAATAAAAAGACGTGGGCATAAAAAAAAAAAAAAAACTCGCACGCGAACCGCATACACTGTTCGAGATTTCTCGTGTGCACTCGAGAACGGCACGTGTCAGTATAACATTCCTGGGTGGGATGTCATGTTTGGTGTCTTCGGCATGATACTTCAGTGAAGGCAGCATTCTGACAGCATGGACTTGCCCTGCCACAAGAAGACACAGTGCATGTACACACACCTAATGACTCCTCCTCACCATATGACATAAGTACGAGTCATGTAAGCTTACATGAGAAAAACAAGTTTCTTTCTCTTCCCTAAAATATAATTTACATCAGGCCTCGCTTCACAGCGCGGTATACCCAGTTTATGTTGTAAGCGAATATGAAGTTAATAACTTCATAACTTCAATAATTTTTTGTATACCTTTAGTTTTCTTTTCCATGAGTCAACTGCCAGAGAATAAAGCTTAAACGAGATCTGTCTCGTCCACATGCGCATGTTTATTAGGTTTATACAACTGGAAATGTCACAAGAGATTTAAATAACTTATAATAATAACACGTGTATTATGTTATTATAACATAATTCTACATATGTCTTATTCGACATAATACCCTGTTAGTTTATTACAGTGCTTATATTGAGTTCAAAGATGTGCTATATATTTAATAGAAAAATCTGCTGCAGTAACAGAATACATTCTAGCGTCACTCAGACTTTCTGTTAAATTTAACAGATTATTATATTTTTTATATTTATATTTAATTTTTGACCTGCTGAAAAATATTCTCCATGAAAGCTACATGTATTTATAAATTGATCAGTAGTATCAGCCATGCAGCGCCACCGACATGGCGCCTTCCATGTGGTCTGTATATGTATACTAAACAACCGGCATAACAGCAAAATTGACGTATGGAAGAGCCTGTATGTACGTACAACTAAATACGCCTGGCTGTGACACTGCATATAGATTAGGTCATCGACCTTTCCATTCCGTTATCTGCTTCCCAGTGTATTAGGATCTTTTACCAGCTGTGGTCCAATTTCAGTGATTATGGTATCCGCTTCTTAATCCGGGACTGGAATGTCGCCGTGTTTCTTGGCGCCGTGCCAATTTCAGGTGACATATCATTCCAGGCCATCGATTTTTCTAGGTCATTGAATCACGTGACGTTTACACACAGATCTGCTGACACAATGTTTTCCTTTCAATTGTCAGTCTCTGGGCGACACATTGAAGAGCGAATTCTCTCCCAGCGCAGTCAGGCAAACAGAATTAATGAAAACATCATCAAAGCGAAATATGTAGCCATACTGAAACGTTCAACAAGTGCAAGATTTTATCTGCTATGTATAAGCTATGCATGGAGGATTCAAACAATGGCTATATGTCTGGGGAAAGTCTTCTTGAACCCACAGAAGTGTAGAACCCACAGAACTGAGAGTGGTCTTGTATAGATCTGGTGTATTCTGTGGCATTGGATTTTCCAAGAGGTGTATTTATCTTCTATATGCATTGTAACATCATTATATTCTGTGGGTCTTTACATGCACTGCTCTCTGCATTATCACGCAATCAGCTTCAACGTGAAGACGGTATACACTTGAACTAAACGTTCTTAATGTTACGAGCACGTAATTATCATAACGGCCTAATGCATAAGGTGCTGGTTCCCATGGTAGTTATGTGCACGTAACGCTGTAAAAAGGCTTGCCATGGCGACGTAGTTCCTAAGGTGGTGTTTACCATGGTAGTTATGTGCACGTAACGCTGTAATAGGGCTTTGTGCATTTCCAAGGCGAAGTAAAGCATGACGTGCTGGTTAGCATGGTAGCACGTAACGGTGTAAAAAGGGTTTGTTTACCATGGTAGTTACGTTCACATAACACTACAGAAGGGCTTCGTCTATAGCCATGGCGACGTAATGTCTAACGTGCTGGTTACCATGATAGTTACGTGCACGTGACGTTATAAGAGGGCTTTGTGCATTACCATGGCGAAGTAATGCATGACGTGCTGATTACCACGGTAGTTACGCGCACGTAACGGTGTAAAAAGGCTCCATGCAATTGCCATGGCGATGTAATGCCTAAGAGGCTGTTTACCATGGTAGTTACGTGAAGGTAACGCTATAAATGGGCTTCGTGTATAGCCATGGCGACGTAATGTCTAACGTGCTGGTTACCATGCTGGAACTTTACAGGCATTTAACGCTATAAAGTTGGCATCGTTCAAGCGGGTCATGGTGTGTAAGTGGCGCGAACCAGTTGGTGTTCGTTATATGCTGATGTATTCACGCATATCTGCTAATCGAGCTTTCGTCTCTGTTGTATGAAATGCTTTGGTGTAATTCAGCGACCGCATTCTATTGTCATTACCATGTGAAGCGTTAGGGCTACCACAGTTCACATTTATATGTGTCCCATGTGAGTTATGATAATTATCGAAAGGAATAGTAACAATTACATGTACGTTTCACAAAACAAAAAAAAATAATAATCCATCTTACTTCACTAGATGATGCCTGGTTACCGTAAATCACTACATAAAGAAACAGTACCAGCACGTATTACCTCAAGGCAAGATTAACAGTTTTTTCTGTATACATCACAGCCATAGAAAAAGGTCGTGGAAAATGAGCACTGTATTAATGTGCAGCTGTGCAAGGGCTGGGAAAAGTTTAAACGGGGTTTCGCCATATTTGTGGAGTTGATATGTATATATAATATGTTTACGACAATTAAGGAAAGATAAACTAATTACTTAATACACAGCTTGGTAGAAGCGCGTTATAACTGTAGTAAAATTTATATAAGAAGATACACTTATTTGACACCATCTTAAAAAAGACTTCCCAACAATGATACCAGTTTGTAGTAAAAGACACCATCTCTTGTGGATTACTTTGATGAGTTATAGCTTTAACTTTACATCATTTTAAATGTAAAACGGCGAAATAACCCTTCATACCCATACAGTATGTTGCAGGAGACAGAGCCTATAAAGGGACAAACGCCATTGTCGCAGTCTGCGGTGGACAAATTTTGACATTTACCTAAGGTTTAAGAATGTTTTGAAACAATATCATGACATTTTACTGATTGATTAATTATTGTTTTAACGCCATATTCAAAAATGCTTCATTTACACGATGGCGACCAGTTTCATGGCAGACGGATGAATCCGGAGAGACCGGAAAAAAAAACCATCGACCTTTGGCAAGTTGATGACGAACTTTCCCACGTATAACGCACCGGCCAGCATGGCGTTTCACGAAACAGTTAGACTGCACAAGCGTCACTAGGCACGCCGTCGACCGCTTACAGTCACCAGTTAAGCCCCTGACTGTATAAGAAACGTGGCCTTCGACACTCAAACCGAGGGAGCAATGGATTTCATATCATATGACATTGGTATTACGTAACACGACGAACATAAACATGACATCATAACACAGGGTAAAAGGGGGTTTGTTGAAAAGGTTATGTATGGGTTAACTTCAGTTCATGTTACAAAATCGACATCAGTGGTGTGCCGGTTTATTTAGCAGATGTACACTCAAAAAAGTAATCTGTTAATTTTAACAGAAAATTGTCTGGGTGATGCTAGAATGTATTCTGTTATTATAACACAATATTCTGTCATAATTATACCCTGGCAGTATAATTGAATCTTTGTGTTTAATTAATAGACTATGTGTGGTATATTTAACAGAACAATCGGCTGTGACAGCAGAATACTGTCTAGCGTCAGATTAATTTTTTGAGTGTATAGTTTTACATGTAAGTTTTGGGTGCCTGTTTGCTTAGGATATCAAATTGTGTATAATGATATAGCAGCAATTTCCGGGTTTGCAGCCGACCATTATAGTCACACAATCAGATTTAACATTCACACTGGCCGCGAGCGGACTGAACACAACATTGCTACATAGGTACAAACTTTCATAATGGCAAAGCTGATATTTTCTTATTACGTTACAGTGGTTGCAGACAGTTCTTCACGGCCTTGCCCTACAGTAATTTGATACACCCTGCATACACCTGTAAACAGGTCACAGATCTCTGTCTATATATAACCTACAATAATTTTGCTCTTCTTTATATTTATGTTATGCATTCAGGCGGAAAGCAACGTTAGGGCTGGACTCTTTCCAAGCAGCATGCAGTATATAACCTTATTACGGTGGCCTCTCTCTGACAGCTTTTGAAGCCTTCTGAATTTTACAGCTTAAGTGTTTACCAAAGTGTCTTGGTCGTCCTGCACAAACAGTTTGCTTCTTTGTTGTACCCTATATATATACCATGCGCATATACCTTCTTAAGACATGACATGTATCAATATACAATATGCATAAGATAAACATGCATTGGATTCTAAACATGACAAAACGATATACAAAAAGCGATACTGTCTAACATGAATTTATATTACCGGATTTGTTAAAACAGGATTTTATTTGGAGCTTTGTCTGCAAACGGTAGGCCATGCATGGCCATGCATTTATGAGGGTCTCATTCAAACATCGGTTACGATGACACTCTGTCGGGAGTAATGTGAATATTCGAGAAGATAAAGTTAAGTGAACATTTCTACCTGCGACGTGCATCGTCGCAGGTTTCTGCAAATACCTGCCTTAACTCCTGTGTACAAAGCTGGGCCAAGTAAAAAAAAAAAACGGGAAATCCTGCATAACTCAGTCGGGTTTATTGTGCCTCGTTGTGACAGGGAAGAAATTCCCGCACTGGTTTACAAGAGGTCATGCAGCCGACACGTCTGTAAATAAGCACGGTACCTTACTATATGTACATCTGCTCGTCTACTGCAGCTATATGCACTGGAGTGCTTTACCGCATTTTCATTTTCTCTCAGTTTGTGCATTTCAGCAATGTTAAGTCATTATATGGGAAATGGCGGACAGTTTAAATATGGTATTTGAGACTACAGGCTATCACAGATAACATATAAAGCTGGATGCTGAACGGTGGACGGTACCATAACATATATTTGCTCTCCGGCCGTATGTGGGAAGGTCTGCTAGCAACCTACGAATGGCAGTTGGTTTCGTCCCACGATAATGCTGGCCGCCATCAGTATAAGTATTCTCGAGCACGTCGTAAAATACTAATCAAATAAGTAAAATATATTTGCGTTGTTCTTTGGTTTTATTAACTTTGCCGACGGGATTACGTTTTTGCCGGGTTATATTTATGTGTTTGTCTGCCTGTCAACTACACAACCAAAATTGATAGGTATATATATGATTCAATAAAAACAGCTGTTTGACCACCAATGTTTTGGAGAAAACGTTGGAAATGATTTACTGAAAACGTTAGTGTTATTAAAAAAAAAGGATGCCAGCCAAATTTTAACAAGAACGTATGCTTTTATAATCCCACCATATACATGTAACGCGTTTATGGATTAAACGTCTGCATTCAGATAAAAACAACAAGGCGTTTGTACAATGAAACGTTTATTTTTATATTACATGTCAAGCGTCGTTAATATTTACAGTGTACAGGAAAAAAGTTTGCACTGATTAATGATGAACTTTTGCGCACTGTTTGGTTTTACCTTTGGTTTTATATCAAGCACCAATTCAGTCTGAATCCAGAAATTCTTTAAACGATTGTTCACCATTCCCATATAGGACATAATGCATACTTTCTCTTTTCCAAATGAAAATGCCTGACAGAGTATGGTCCCGCCGTTGGACCACGTCACGGGCAGCCGTGCTGTACTAGGGTATAGTGGAGCTATTGGTACATTTTGCTATGGTGAAGGTTTGGGTGTACGGATCGCCTCCTAGTGTTGTTTAGTCCACTCTAAATTACAACTATCGTTCAAAGTCTGTCATTGTTCATTACGCTGGGAATCTGACAGGTAACTTGGTCTTTTGAAGGCTGACACTTTATTGGAAATGTAGATGAATTGTTTCATCCATTACACGACCTGCACACAGTCTAGACTATAACACTCGAGGAAGATTTATCTAGAAAATACCCTTCATCAGGTGCACGATATGAAAGTAAATCAGCAAATGAAGTATAGATATCTGTTCCAGAACAGTTGTTAATTTAAGATGTCAAATGAAACACTGCGACGGCCATCTGTGGTTATCATTTAGTTGATTTATTAATGTGTACTCTATGCTCCAACAGAATTCTGTATTATCTGCTAAATTTGGGTTGTTGCTTTTTTTTCTCTTTTTTTTTAAGAATTTGAGGGAAAGGTATAAGAATATTTTACACGTTCTTCAGTGTCCTTCGTGTTCTTAGCCATGTCAAATTTGGTCCAGTTCCAAGAGTTTATTGATGTGTCACACGTACGTCCATGTGTGGGGCAGGTATAAGCTCTAATGGTCATGCGCGCCTTCGTTACCGGATATATACGGAAACCTTGACGACACGACCAAGTTGTGTGAAAAGACATCTATAACAGCAGTTCCAAACGCGTGATGGTAAAAAAATCTATAAAGATCTGTTTGCTCTCAGTGTTGATATCCAGTGATACACATGGGATAATCAAAGGCTGGTGGCCATTATATACCAGCAGAACTGCAGGTTGGTGAAATTACTATGTGCTTACGCTGATTAGTTTTTCTTTTAAGGGATTACCAGGATTAGCCGGAAAGCGTCCAAGGTTTGTGTAGTTCATATGGATCACGTGATCAGAAGGTATAATTGCACGTGTTTGAAGCGTTAGCCTTGATGCTGTTGTTTCCATAGTGCTTTTATAATCTATTACAACTAATAACGGTAGATTTTAATCAGGAACTGTAGTTAATTCCATTTCGCATGGACCGAACTGCAACACCTACACGCATAATTCCCCAGCTGTTGACACACATGCGTTTATGTCATTCAGAGGGTTGAAAAAAACACAGTGTTATATAGGCCTACATGTATGTGAGCCAGATGTGGGGGTGCACAGAATTATGTAGGCCTACCCTCTCCCACCCCCATCTCCATTCCCCAACTAAACACACGCACTTCCATTTTCTCAGATGTGCCACGTGTGGACTTATATATTTTTATTTATATCTTTCTAAACTGTACTGTAAACACGTCACCGAGTGCAGAAATGACGGCGATCAACTTTCTGTATCACGTGACAGCTGTGGCCCCTTCCTCTAGATGCCATTGCGTGAACTGAGCAAAGCTAATGGTTTACAGGATAATGTACATTACCATTTGTCCTGAATATATGCCGCTGCTGACAGGAGACGAAAATCAACGAGCTGGTCTGTCATGGCGGTGTCTGACCACATTCAATTATAATTTGATTTATTTATTAGATTAGAGCTTTACGCTGTACTCAAGAATATTTCACTTGTATAACGGTAACCATGCAGCATTATGACCCACGTACAACCGGAGACGAAGCCGGCAAGACATTAGGTGGACTTGAACTCACAGCGATCGCATTGATGAAAGGCACTGTGACATTGTGATGCGCTAGCACGCTAACCACTTGGCCACGGAGGATCCCTTCAATAATTATAATGTTGTGCTCTTTAAACCCACATGTATCAGAATTAAAGGAAAAGGCCTCTAGAAATCGAAGTAGGTATCACTATCCAGACCACTTACGCATAAATATATTTTCATTTATATATTTATTTTTTTGGGATATCTTTGTGAAGAAAAAAGACGTTCAGACATTTGAATTCTAAGATGGGCTTTATGGACCATATTGTCAGAGTTTAGGAATCTGATGTCACAGTAAGTTTTTCCGCCTATAATCAGGATAATGAATGTTAATAACTCTTTTAGTTATGAGTAAAAGATTACTGATAAAAGATTCCCCCAAATTCCTTACTTCTGGTGAACATTAGGAAAAAAGGTGATGTGACGTCAGAGTTTCTAGAAACCATCAGAATAGATCAAAAAGCCCACCATAGTATTCAAATATTTGAATGCCTTTCAACACTCTTTAAAAAAATCTGAAAAAATAAATGAAAGCATTATTACGCATAGTTTTCAGTTGTCTGTATGATGATCACATTTTAGCTTTCTTTTACTTTAAAGCATAAATTTTCGACAATCCTGAAACCATGAAAGACGTTCCATAACTACATTGTATGACCCATTTGCAAGATAACCAGTAACATCCAGTACACATATGACAT
Source organism: Liolophura sinensis (assembly GCF_032854445.1). NCBI lineage: Eukaryota > Metazoa > Mollusca > Polyplacophora > Chitonida > Chitonidae > Liolophura > Liolophura sinensis. Next base: position 46,759,824 of record NC_088295.1, read on the forward strand.
TAACAACAAGCCTATGTACACATAAAAATATCAGTCACTGGTTTTTATTGGGGTCAGATAGAAATGTAGGCCTAGTGTGAAATGTAGCCACGCATAAATCATAGTTGGCATAAAATAGTTATATTATGGGCCTGCTGTTTTGTATACACAGGGAACGAGGCGCCTTGACTTTTTAAAAATGTGTTACAAAGAGGAAATATAAATTAGCGATATTTATGTAATCGACAATGTGATGAGATGATACTATCTTCTCACCGCTACGGTGTCATCAAGTGGGTTTTGTGCAGTACGGTAAAGTTCATTACTCCACTGTATGCCTATCATACGGAATTGCACTGTAACGTGCGGCTGTTGTGCCGTACGATAAAGTTCACGATTGCACTGTAACGTGCAGCTGTTGTGCCGTACGGTAAAGTTCATGATTGCTCTGTAACGTGCAGCTGTTGTGCCGTACGGTAAAGTTCATGATTGCACTGTACCGTGCAGCTGTTGTACAGTACTGTGAAGTTCACGACTGCACTGTACCGTGCGGCTGTTGTGCAGTACGGTAAAGTTCATGATTGCACTGTACCGTGCAGTTGGTGTGTAGTGCGGTAAAGTTCATGGTTGCACTGTACCGTGCAGCTGTTGTGCAGTACGGTAAAGTTCATAGTTGCTCTGTACCGTGTGGCTGTTGTGCAGTACGGTAAATTCATGTTTACCCTGTACCGTGCGGCTGCTGTTTAGGACCATAAATTTCACAATTTAACTGTACCGTGCAGCTGTTGTGTAGTGCGGTAAATCCATGGTTGCACTGTACAGTGTTGTTGTTGTGCAGTTCGGTAAAGTTCATAGTTGCACTTTATCCTGCGGCTCTTGTGCAATACGGTGAAGTTCACGACTGCACTGTACCATGCAGCTGTTCTGTGGTGCGGTAAAGTTCATGGTTGCACTGTACCGTGCAGCTGTTCTGTAGTGCGGTAAAGTTCAGGTCTGGACTGTACCCTGCGGCTCTTGTGCAGTACGGTGAAGTTCACGACCGTACTGTACCATGCAGCTGTTGTGCAGAACGGTAAAGTTCAGGATTGGAGTGTACCGTGCGGCTGTTGTGCAGAACGGTAAAGTTCAAGACTGGAGTGTACCATGCGGCTGTGGTGCGAGATGGTGAAGTTCATGATTGCCCTGTACCGTGCGGCCTTTTGGGTGACACCACTGTACCGAGTGAAATTACCTCACACTATACTGAACACCTGCCTCACAGAATACTTTTCACTTTTTGGACCTTTCTGAACAGTAGGCTATATTTTCCCGCCGAACCATACCGTGCTGTGAAAACACTGTATGCCATCATTCCTTATTAAGCTATGTGTAGTGTAAACATTGTTATCCTTTATTTCCACCATTAAACCTAACGAGTATTGTTATACGCGAAAGCCTAGTAAGACTTTGAACTTACATCACAGCCGGTCATATATTGCTGACAGCTGTTGTTTTGTTGTTGTCAGCTGAAAACTGTGTCGTGTTGTTAATGTAGGTAATTTTACACCATCTAGCGAGGTTTGCAATCTCAATACAGGTTTACATTCCTCTTCAAACCAATTACTGTGTACATGGCATATGTTGTCAACAAGTAACAATAACAATTGTATTTTTTTTCTAATTTTGAGGCTAAATAGGTCAAGTTACATATAATGACCGCTTTTCAACTCTGAGGTATTTGGCGGCCATGTTGCTTCTGGGATCAGCATCCGTGGGCTCAGGCTAAATAATTAAGCATCTATGCACATATCGTCCATCATTCATATCCATGAGCGTTTCATCTGCATAATTATTGTTAATATAACCATAAATATTCACCACAATCAAATGTTTTGTTTTCATAGTTCCGTTTTCATCCCACGAGACTTTGATGGCACAGGTCTTTTCGCATCACTGACAAACTCCATTCAGGGTAACTAATACGGTAACATCCTATCAATGTTAAATACTGAAACCTATGACACATCAAAGAATCTACCATATGAAAGTATTGTTAACCATTAACCCCAAATTAAAATTTCTATACACAGGAAACCCTAGAGACTGCCAACGATAACTGCCGTGAAATAAAAAAAGATGATAAATTCATGAACAACGAAATCGTGAGTGTAGTCCTTGTATGCTGTACGAATGAACGATAACTGTGTTGAAACTTGGTAAAAATGCAGCGAAACCATACTATCTCAGTGTAATGAGACATTGCATTCTGAAAAGTATATGAGCTAATATGACCTTAGTATTCTGTCATATTTAAAAAATAGTCGTTGGACTAACATAAACAGCCGCTGCTTCCAATAATCCAAGATGGCCGACAAACTGTTAGTGATCTACATACAGTGATGACGTAAAGGTTAAAACATTCATTTCAGTCTGACTACACGACTCTTAAATTAAGCAGCCCGGGCCACACCAAGTACTTTCCAGAGATGATGTCATCCTTTATATTTTGCCTTTCGATTTATGAGCAAACGTCCCACGTGGCTGCTATATGTGGGTATAGAAAGCGTTATAAGTACCGTGTAATAAGGTAGGATATATATCAGTGCTGTGGACCCTGAGGCACAGCTCAGTGGGTTATATAAAAGGTATAGGCTACGGCGAGTTGGTATAAACTAGGCGGCATTTAGATACTGATAGTGCATGTTACGTGGCGGGATTTATCCCAGCTGGAATGGAGCAGTAGTCATTTGACTTATCTGTCATGGGTTATTATATTCCATACGGCACATGCGCGGTTGTACACATGCCAGGAGACTGTCTCTATAATGCGTCGGTTTAAACCGGTGTTTGATGAAAATTAAACACAAAAATAAATCTGTGTTGATTAACATTCTGGCACATTCCCAATGGATGGAGTGCTGTGAATCTTAAACATTTGCATGTGTTTTAATCGTACATATTTTGCGAGTGTAGCGCTACATATACTGCTAAATAAAGATAGCTCAGGGTTCATGGAACGCCTGTCAGTCGTAACTTACCATGGCAAATGCGAGCTGGACGCATCGTTGCGAACACGCCCGTTCTGGTGTTGGCCAATCCGGTGAATATAATCTCCAGTGCAAAATCTCCAGTGTACGCATAGATTACCAGTTTACCAGTGCACAAAAATATGTCGAGATGCAAATTTCTGAATGACCTATGTACAAGACAGTACGTATAATTAAGAAATAATGGCTTCATTCACTACATATACGCTATGACAATTGCAGTAAAAGATGCAGCGTTCATTGTTTTTGCATGCGGTTCAGAGTTATAATTTAACACCCACGGTTTAAATCCTAATGTACCCTTCTCAACACGCGGATAACTTGTGATACAAATCTGATAAATCATGGTGTTTGTTTTTTTTTTCAATTAGACGATTCGAACATGAAAATCAAAGGATTCACGGGTCTCACTTTTTAGGTATGGTATATATGTGTGATATATATATATCATAAATATCTGCATATATACTTTTATGAACGCCAAGATCACTGTTTTAATCATAAACTCGTTTAACCCGCCTGATCAGCCAATGACAATCGAGAATGACATGATGTACGGACAAATAATTTTATAACACGCACTTAACTTATACTATATTTCCTAATAGTTTAATAATATGTAAAACTTAGTTTTGTCTGATTTCGTGGATTCGAACATATTTTCGCGCTTATACTTTGTCCATTTTCAAAACATTTGCCATCTGTGTCTTATCAGCATTTTTGCCGTTCGGTTAACATATATTTTCGTACTGCGAATTGGGTTTTGGAATCGAGTCTAAAGTATCGTGTGCAGATGACAGGTGGCATGGGCTAATATCGTGTCTGTCATGTCTGGTGCTTTTAGGTTTAGCCAGAGAATCGGAACAATAATACGGCAATCTTAGTCTGAAAGCTCTTTTATTTATCTCACGCCCGCGGACAGCTGTATTAGCATCCTCTGTGGCCCACTAGCGAACACACCCATCGCCCCTTGGGGCGGGTATGTTGGACGGCATCCTGTGGGTCATTGTGCCCCGGTCAGTCTGACAGGGGCGACCTACAACCCAGAGGCTATTTACAGTGGGTTGAGTCATAGGACTTTTGCTCGACTTTTCCTCCCTGTCTTCCAGTCATGCCCAGGACCTCTCTAACACACAAAGCCTGTCACGTCCTTGTGCATCGTCCACTTTCTAAGGTTGCGCTCCATTTTTGCCGTCTTTGTCAGATTCAAGGTTCGTTGACCCTTTCCTATGAGAGTCTCCAACAGCTACATCAATTCAGACATTGTTTCCTCCTACCACTTCCCATTGAAACACACTGGTGCTTCATTGACAACATTTTGTTTGAAAGGATTGTATCCACTCGAAATCATCCGGCAAGTAAACAACCATGAGGTTGTTTGGTGCTAAACTCATGAACTACAATGCATGATGCATGGTATATCACAAGCCCCTCGGGGTTTGAATTATTCACACTAAATCCTGAAATAAATGAATGTATGTTGTTTTTGTACTGTGATCTGATGAATTGAGAAGTTTTGAATTGTGATGTGACAAAGAAATCAGTTCCTGCAAGAGGAAAAGCGTTTTATAGAAATCGTTACACGCATGTCAGGCAAAACAACTACGAAACGGTGTTTTCTATGACATTTGTGCACTGATTTCTACATTACATATATACGTTTACATCATGCTAAAAGGCAGGCAAATATATATCGTGACAAAACTATTATCCGGGACAGGGTTAAGGTGATGAAATTTATTTGAGATATCATGAAAATTATCACTTTCAATAATGTTTTAATAATAACTTAAATCACGACAGTCAAAGATTTGGTGCGGAAACCAAACATGAGCCACAGCTCCTTTCGCCATTTATCTCTCTGACAAAGTTCCTTATGTAACGCCTCTGTAGAATCAGCGAAAGCTAGCTGTATCGCACATGACACCAGGGGACAAATAGGACTCGCCCTCAGTCCTGAGTTGGAACACTTATTTTTGCATAATTAGCTGGTTCCATTGCACAAGCTTTTAGACCAATGTGTTTTCCAATCAGACCTTTCATGATCTGTTCATATAACTAGCTCAGTTGTATAACTCATTGTATAACTGAGTCAGTTCTTTTCCCAAACTTTTGCCCAGCTCTTCAGTCTTATTAAAACGGTAAATCTGTACGTCCCATATGTGGGAAGGTCCGTCAGTAACTTGCCAAAGGCCGGACCTTTCAACGACATGCACAAAACTGATCTCCAAGTAAAAAACTCATTGAGCATGACGTTAAGAAGCAATGAAATAAATAGATATAAGAAACTTGTAAATATAACTTCATCAGGAATGAACCAAAGTAGTGTCGTTGTGGCGACACGACCTCCAATAATTTTGTCGGTAAAGCCTCCATTTCAATATACATGTTGGCCTAAATACATTGTATAAGTATGCATTAATATCTGTGGGTGTAAAGTCTCCTTTTTTTGATATTGCATAATAAATATAAATCGACCGTCACTTTGGCCTATTATCCTTATGGTCATTCATTCTAGGTCATCATACACAATGAAGTCACTTATCAATGGTCTGGACAGCGCGGGACGATAAATTTAAGTAACCATGTGATTCAAATGTCATGTTGACCCAGCCAGTTGACTGTCAGTTGTGACGAGTGTTGTGGCGAGTTTTACCAACCTGTCTGACATGTACATGCAAACTAACCTTGATAACGCACAATCCTTGAGCTCATGGTCTTACGTCAGGCAAAGCTGTTTTCATCATGACTATGACTCACACTGCTCTCTTTATTAACTTAGTAATAAGTTATTATTATTAATATTTTAAATTTGGAATATATAACATGGGCTCAGAGTAAACCAGAGTTGGAGTCTGAATCTAAACTATATTCTTGACTGCAACACAACATTATATTAAGGGCAACATAATATCCCGTTACACCAAAAAAAGTATTCTACTGGCACACAGAAACAGTATGTTACATATAATATGACCTATTGTAAGAATGACATGATCTATTCTTCCACCACTCAGTAAACACACAGTATTTTGTCAATTTAACGCCCAGTTATAAATTAAAAAGCCCATCAAATATCAAATATGCGCCACATCATATAAGATTGCAGATTATAATACGGAGGAATATAATATAATAATATAATAGCTCGGTACAAATAACAAGATGCGTCTGGCAGTTGAAACCTTACAGTATACACTGAACCAGGTATCAGCTGTAGCCAATCAGAGAATAGTTCTACATTGTTGCGTGGCAACTATAAGTCCATCGGGGGGGAAAAGTAAGATCAAATGGAAACGTATATCCAACAAAAGAAAACGGTCCACCTGACAGATTGCCTGTTAAGCAGGCATAGGGCCTTACACTAAATCCAGGTTATTTTATTGATTATTATAAAGTTGTTTGTTTCAGGTGTAGCTTATATATAATGAAGACCTATACGTGTATATCGGTCATAAAGAACAATAGCTTGAATGGCTTCCAATCCTGGAAGTGACAAATGTTGTGATCAGACCACATTGCATGATCATCGATGCTGAAGTCTTAAAGCTTAGTCATGTGGCAAGACATTAGTAATATGTGTCCATGTTTTTTTTATATGTTTTTGATACAAGTTTGTCGAGAACTGTTGCGTTTTACTTTTCAACCCACATCTTTGTTTTGCTATGCACATGCACAACTGACCTATAATGGGATCTGAGCTTCAAATCCAACATTCCTACACAGACCGTCAGCCGTAAAATGGCCAAGTTCAACAGATTCTATCAGACTAACAGGGTATTACGTGAATATGACAGAATATTGTGACAGAATATAATATAATAACAAAATACATTTTAACATCACTCAGACAACAGATTATTTTTTTGGGAAAGCTTCCTCTTTAGATGATCTGCAGTTATGGCATGATCATTATTTTGTATCAATATAGCGTAAAACACCAATCAAAAAAATAAATAATATTATTTTGTATAGAACAATTTGCAATTTTACTCATTTACCTAATAAACCACCTTTGGCAAAAATATGTGGCATGCCAATCCCAAAAAATATCAAAAATGCGAATAAAATCATAGCATTTGATGCAACATTCCTAATTAACAACAGGATATATCATGACACGAAAGTTTTGATTTTGATCAGAAAAATACACGGTATTCTTCTCGATGTGAAAAAAAAGAGTGCAGGTCTTTATATTCTTGAATGAAAACACAGATCTGCGTGCTAATGTAACACTATGATGGACTGACAAGCAAACGTTAGGAAATATAATTAGGAAATAAAGGTATATATGTCACTGATTCACGCGTGAAAGGCACGCGTGATTTAGTAACACTACTTTGTTTTGAAGTATTTCATTTAATCTTTTTTTTCCAAAGGAAGTAGGCTACATATCATTTTGATAAACTAGAGTTTAATTAGGCCTCATTGCCATAGTGGCCAGACTGGGACGTGGTAGATGTCGGCAATCTCAGTGCGATATCTGTAGAGATACATTTTGCACATCGAATACAATAACGTTAAACACCAAGCACTCACTCACTCGAATACAATAAACCACGGCAAGGCATAATACAAGAGTTCTTCTGTAATCGCATACAGACATCCAGTTTTCTTTCGACGAATTAACTACGGGTGTAACGTGTAAACGTATAAATTTTTATCCCATTCACAAAATAATCTTTAGATGCACCTGCGCAACCCGCGGGAAGTCTAGACATTATTGCTTTACGCACGAGGAGATAACTGTAAAGCATGGTTTAATGGGAATATGATGATTTATCAAACTTTGAGCACTACAGCGTGACTTTCATAGCATTTACCATACGAAACTATAGGGCATAGTGTGACATGTAAGTCATTACACTGAATAGTATGTTCGCCTTGTAGGTCTATGTAGACAATATAGTGTATATTTACAATAAAATTGGATGCCACAGTCAGTAGTCTCTCACATCGTAAATGGTCAAGTTCCACTTCCAAAAACAATTCCTAAATCATACTGTTTCGTAGCTTATAGTGTCATAAAGCGACCTACTTTATGTGTGCAGAGTTGGGACGATAGGAAAAACTGACTAACGAATTTTGGAGAAAGTAGTCCCGCATATGCTTATAAAATAATTAAAACAATACGCCTGGGTATTTCAAAGAAAAACTGCTAATGCATTTAACTAAGCCTGGACAAAGCGTTTTGAGGCACAAACTACAATTTTTATTCGTGAATCTAGACGTCGAGAACATACGTGTTGGCGTATCTGTGGCAGTGCGTTATTTTATATTGCGTGATCTTGCGTTGTCTCATTAAGCGAGTGTAAAGTTCAGACTGTTTGTTGAATATCACGCACTGAACACAGTCGTCTGTCTGTATTTTAGTCGTCACTTTCACTGTCTAATTTATTCTGTTCACGATCTCGAGAGAGTTCAAGTCAATGGTCAGTAAACAGGTCAGGTCTAAATATATATACCTTAGCTAGGCTTTCACTCTGGGTCATTAAAATAGTCCTCTGTGGTCATCTCGCCCACCTGTATTCCTGCAGCGGCACAATGTTCGTGACATGGGCACAAAGCTTTAATGACACCACGGCGCGTATAAAAAAGACAGAAAAATCATACACCCGGTAACTGTTGGGTTTTTAGTAGCGCCATTGAGTGATAAATATATCCCCATTGTTGCATCGGTTTTAATTGGCTACGAATGGACAGTATGACAATCTGAAAGCAAATTATACCTAAGGGGAATCGAGATTTTATTCTGCAGTAAGAGAAGAGCTAATCAACAAAACGCGGGGCATCGTGTAAGACAATAATGCACTGAAGACAACAGAGGATGATCATTTCAGAAGAAAATATGGCTGAATTTCTGCTTTCCAGGTTGCATTGAAATACTGCTTTACATAGTCAGGACCTTGCCAAACGTAATTACGTGCGCTAGGAATGTAATTCTCCACAGATTTCACTTCTAGCATCCCGTAAATTCAATACATTTATATGACCACTGGAGCAGTCAGCTTCTGGCTATCGTAGCGCAGTTTGCAGAGTCAATACCAGGGTTTTCTTGATGGAAATTTTCTCTTTATGAGTCTCCCAAGGTCAAGCGATATTACACCAGTATATAATGGGTTAACGGTCTGTAGGCCACCTGTAGCTTTACCGTTAACATAATGGCGTTTCCAAGACCATGCCACCAGTAGATTTACCGTTAACATCATAACGTTTCCAATATATAGCCTGTAGAGATTTTATTTCCTTGGCAACGAACAATCAACTGTAGATAACACCATTTGCAGTAAAAAGTAGCACTCTTGTATCGACAAACCCTGTTTTTTGTATAGTACCTCGGAGCCATGGATGGATCTTTGCCTTATAGACTAAACTAGGGCTGTAGTGGTGAGGATATTGCTTGTCTTTTGCTTGGCCTCTAGTCCGGCCACAAACCTATGACTTTTAGCTACGTAATCTTTCCTCTGTCCTCCACTGCCGCTCAGATGTGTAGTTCTGATAATGACTGCCTCGAAAAATGTTAGCTTTCGGGGACGTCATTTCCCGGGGGTGTTATATCTGGTGTCTTCGGCTTGGCGTTACAGTGCCGTCACTGAGATCGTCCTACGACGTTGTGATATGACAGAAATAACAATGACTTGGTGGTTATCATCCCCCCCCCCTTCCTTAAAGACAAACAAATATTACCATTAGCAAAATATATAAAGCTTCAAATACTCAGTCTCCATACATATCATAAACACTGGATTCACTATTCCGTGATGTATAATCAAGGCAAGTTTTACATTACTAGACACCTTGCCACAAAGAGTTTTGCAAACATTTTATGTTATTAATCGAATTCACATCTCAATGTTCTAGTGTAGAATTAAGCGCTTCAGAAGTCTGCGATGGGCTGTGTGTAAATGAGGGAATTACACAATGTATGCAGTCATTAAAGTGAGCATTACAACCATCATATGATTAAACACTTTAAAAAAAGTACTAGCGTATGTAGATCATTAAGGAATTAATATCATCACGGAGACACGCCGCGTATTAAAATGCGTGGAGTGCCGATATTATTTCCCCAGTGCCCTGAACTCGTGTGTCAGTAATAAGCAATATATTTTGAAGCAACCATATTGCGATATTGTGGAGGAAGGTCTTCAGTGTAGACTCAGTTATGAGAGACTAAATTACAGGAATAAGAACTGTTTGCCACCTGCTGGCTTAACGCTATTGTTATACAATCCACCGAGCCTCGGATACATGAACTGCATATAAATAAGCCATATATATATATATATATATATATATATATATATATATATATATATATATATATATATATATATATATTACTGTAAGCCTCTGCGTCTTATTTCCACTTAGCTTAGCTTTGTTAGCACGTAATCATCTGTAGTAGCGAGGCATCCTCTGAAGTCTTGATGTATCGTCTGTATACATAAGCTTCCACGCGTCGCGGCAGGCATGTGTATAGTTACAGCTCACTGCGATGTCCATCTCAGCGGTCATTTCGGGTCAGCGGTATCCGCTGGATAGACCAAGCTGGCTTTACAAGCTTGGGGGAGCTTCTAGCGATGACCTCCAACGCCCTGGCTCAGAATCAGAGCAGCGGAATCAGTCGTCAATGATGAAACTAGGTCGGCCAGCTCGCCGTGAGGGCAGGGCGGACAGCGATCCCCGAGTTCTCTAGGAGCTTCTGAGGTGGGAAACACTGTATTGCGGAAAATTCCTGGAAAACCTGACTATCTTTCTTCACAGGGGTGAAAACGAATTAACTCTGAGGCAAGTCTCGGTAGTCAGCCGAATTCGTCCGGGTATTTGTCTCAAAACATCGCGAGTTAAACGGGCATTCGTATGCAATACAAAACAGACAGCCGATAAAAGTAGACGATCTCTGGAACCGCTGTGCTAGTCAGGCTCAATTTGACGAATAGGCCGAGTGGTTAAGAATGACTCAAACCCTGCCTTGGACAGAGAATTTGTCAATTTTCCCGTTCTTACCATTCGACGGCGCTCGTATGGCCGTTTGTGCTGTCTAACGTTTGTTTAAGGCCGCTGGTCTTTCACCAATATGATGTGTTGGGGATGAATGTCACACGTGGAAAGGGTTATGAGTAACATGCCAAAGTTTGGTGAATTTACCCAGAAATTCTGACTTTCTCCACCAATAAAATTTAGCTCCGCTCTTGAGAATGGCGTTAAAAAGAAACCAAGCAATCAATCAGTCCAGCTGAGGTAAAAATTGACGTTGACAGAACATACTTTTAAGTTCAGAACTTGGACTGCCATAACATGATCATAATCGTCGCTTTATTTCACATTTAATTTTTTTTGTATCTCTATATTTATTTTGGCACTTTCAGTCCTAACTCCTACATTTTCAAATTCTGCTACACGGAATCGAAACTCGTAATAAAAGACGAGCAGATATAAATGGGCTTTGGTGTTTTCTCCTATCTTTACGTCGATTAAAAGGCAACGGGGATATCATCTCAACCGCTCGACCTGTTCGACGCTCCTTTTCAGTTGCGTATATGCTTTAGGCTGGAGCGAAGAAGAGATTGGCGCTTTGGATCTTCCATACTAACAGAACCGCATCGATCGAGATTGAAGGTATTCCGCTCACGTACTGTACAATGTTGATGAAGGTGACAACTGTGACTGTAAACTACACGTTATATTGACCGTCCGTCGTGTAATAGTCAACTTCGTTAAAATAGGACGCCTCGGTATACGGTTACCAGACTTGAAATCAGACTCTGCGAAGTACAGCCACGTACGAAATAAACAGTATCGATTAAATATGACATAGGCTTTGGAGGGTATCACATTGCTTCAAGACTTCCCGTGGGCATGTAATTCCCACGCAATGAAATTCTAAATAAATCGGAGGAATGGGGTGTAGCTCAGAAAATAATTGACGTGCAATCTATTAAAAACAGGGTAAACCAGGCGCGAGTTCAATTCCGGCTTTGGGGTCCTCCGTGACTCAGTTGGTTCAAATCCATCTCACGCTGGCTTCCTCTACGGTCGCACGTGGGAATGACCTCAAAATAACAAATTTCGTAAATTTAGAGGTTTTATTCATTTACAGTCTCATACGCCGTTCAGTTATTAAAAAAAGAGAGCTGCTTTTTGCCAAACGGTTGTGCATGGTGACTTCCATACTGCAAAATTCACCACCAATCGCGAAGTGAACTTCCCTAGGCCAGCGCTTAACACCCAGGCTTTAGACTGATGGCGTCTAATAAATTCTATGAAACAAATTTTTTTACCTCATTTTGTTTATGACATGCATGGTGCTACTGCGGACCTGGTTTACTTGATATGTTTCAAGCATTTGCACGGATAGTAGTTACAATAAAAGCCTATAGCTTAGATAAATTGAAAACAGGCCGGATATCACTGGTTACGTATGACCATTTCCCAACCATCACACTATCTCGCTATACTCTGCATGGTTTTACTCTCCATGCTGTAGTCTTCTCTTTTCTATACGTTTTCGATTCAGTCAGCTTCTTCAATTATATACCGAGCCGTCATTACTAAATGTCTTTCTTATTTCTACCTTGATAGAAAGATACACACATGCCTACAATACACGTATATATGTCCTTGGTTAGACTGGCCATGAACTGAGTGTATACTGATGTGTCTAGAATTTGGGGTTAAAATTAGACACTATATACTTAGAAAGTTATCTACGAATTACGACCCAAGGCGCTATATCCGCCAAGAGCAAAATAGCCCCCTCAGTCGACAACTCCCACTTCGCAAGGATGTTTAATCACAACCTGTAAAAATGTTTACTTATTTACATAGTTTCTAAATCTGTCAGGTTGACCGATATCTTGTGTTTAATGAACTGTCATGAAGAATACATGAACACACAAGTCTCCCAGAGACTGGGTGCTTTTAAATATGACGCTAGCCATGTGCAAAACCGAGATATGCCAACATCAATTGGGTCAAGCAAATGAATTAGAAACTTTTCGCTTGCGTTCGCCATTTCCCTACAAACTCGGGAAAATGTGTCCATCAACAAGTTAAGAAAGTGTTGCAATAAAAGTATAATTCTGTTTAAATATTCGCTATATGGTCGTATCTCATTTTAACTAATTTATCGGCTGGAACTCCATGGTCAAATTTCAACTTCCGGTCGTCTTTGCATTATAAAATTACTTCATTCCTGTTTCACTATACAGTTCGTTGTATATCTAATGTAGGCCTAACATAGTCATGTCTCGTGAAAGTATTTGAAAACAGCGTCTGAAGTTTTGGGGCAACATTGTAAAGATAACCTGCATGGTTACTGTGGGCAGTTTTAACTGTGGTGTCTTACATAGTGACTAGGGGCCTAAGTGGCTCAGTCAGTTAGCGCGCTAGCGCAGCGTAATGACCCAGGAGCCTCCCACCAATGCGGTCGCTGTGAGTTCAAGTCCAGCTCATGCTGGCTTCCTCTCCGGCCGTAAGTGGGAAGGTCTGTCAGCAACCCGCGGATGGTCGTGGGTTTCCCCCGGGCTCTGCCCGGTTTCCACCCACCATAATGCTGGCCGCCGTCGTAGAAGTGAAATATTCTTGAGTACGGCGTAAAACACCAATCAAAAAAAAAAAGAAAAAAATCTTACATAGTGTCACACATGGTGTTAAATGTCATAGCGTTTAAGTGAGGTAACACCCTATACAAACGCCCATATGGCGTTAAGATTATACCTCAAATGCATTAAATAGACACCTGCTGATAATATAGAAAATACACGTTTATTTGGCGATGGGATTGATATCTACCCAACCCACAACAAAGATAGAAGTAATCCGGTCCAATATGACGCGTGTTTCACAATAACTGAATAGTCAGTGACAATGTGTATTTTCATGTTCAAGATGAACGGGAAATGTTCACATGTGGAATTCATCACCGCCACGCATTATCACGAATCTGCTGGGTCACAAAGCGCAGGCATATATATATATATATATATATATATATATATATATATATATATATATATATATATATATATATATATATATATATATATGCCTGCATTTACGACAATCTTGCAAACACATTCCCTGAACCCTGTTAAAGCAAAGACAGAGCGTGTACAGGTCACGCGTTGTGAGGTGTATAACTGCCATTTTAAGCGGTGCTAAATTTTTTTAAGCCGATTCATGAGAATACCCAATGGAGTCAAACTGTTTTACTTCCGCCTGATACATGTAGCTCTGCGCTGTACTGTCTTCCACAGGGTTTAGCATAGGCTAACTGTCTCTTAGAGCCTACATGTACCCATACAAGAGCAAAGGTGCTATAGACTGGGCCTGATACATTTATCTACCTGCATCTAGATTTCATCACATTCTATATATATATATATATATATATATATATATATATATATATATATATATATATATATATATATATATATATATATTCACTCGTTCCTTGTGCAATTATGCATGCAATTTCTATATGTACTCGCACACTAGTTTCAGTAGTTTTTTATGTTACTTGCTGATCCTGTATCCTACTCTTTCATATTTCAAGATGCCCTATATGCGAAAATACATAAGAAAAGAAGGGGATTTAAGCAGAGAAGCTCAATAAGGAAACGCCTCTGGCTGCTCCTAAATCTACAGCGAGAGGGAAAAGCTCTTGGCACAACGAAGAAGAATTTCATTGGATGCTGGATTTATGAATGCCGGTTCGTGAATGGTGGTGCGAGACAGACCTATTTCTATTCGCGGATTAATCGATATTATTGTTCAAGCGGTTAGCAGTCGTTTGTGGCATAAACAACAATTTCGATTAAAAGCCAAACCATCTGTCGAACAGCAGTTATAGTTATGCAGAAATAGATAATCCAAACCAGATTTCTGAAATTTTGATGGAGAGTTCACCATATTTATAGACAAGTTCTCTTGAATTACCCTCAAAGGCCGATGCTTACGAACTGTTTTTCTCTCGAATTACAAATGATGTCTGGAAATGTCGTCAGCGGTGCCCATGGTAACGATTGCTGAAGGGTCACCCATGGCAAATGCATAGTCTCTTAATTTGCGACAGCCGGATAAAAAGTGGTAAAAATATCACAAATGTGTCTAAATTGGGTTTGGTCAATACATGATTAGAGGGGGAAGGGGAGAATCGTTGAAAACAACTTTCACATGGACTTTTTTGTCATGCAGCTTCATAGTTCATTGTTCATAGTTCATTGTTCATATTAAAGGTATAAATTTACAGCAGTTACATAAATATATGAAAACTTCAGTTTGACGCGATTTAACTATAATATGTATGCTCATAAATTTATTTATTTGTTATTTATTCAATTGTTGTTTATCACCATATCAAAGAATTTTTCGCTCATGTTTATGAGCTATGGTTATTCATTTATTTGATTTGTGTTTAAGGATATTTTACTTATACGACGGCGACCAGCATTATGGTTTTGAGGTAGCCGGGTTGAGCCCGGGGGAAACCCATGACCATCCGCAGGTTGCTGACAATCCTTCCCACGTACAACCGGAGAGGAAGCCAGCATAAGCTGGTCTTCAACTCACAGCGACTGCATTAGTGAGAGGCTCCTGCGTCTTTGCGCCGCGCTGGCACGCCAACCACCTCAGCCACGGAGGCCCACACCCATTCTATCTATTACGGTCAGTTTCATGGGGGGATGAAATCCCTGTGCCGGCATGGCATAAAGCTCCGATCTTGGGCAAGATACTGACGATTTTTTTTACTTGTGACGCATAGACCTGCACACCATATTGGCGGAAGACAATCGATCTTCATTAATTCCCCGTCCAAAGCCAGAACTGAACCCTCACCATGTGATGTGTCCTCAAATTTGAAAGGCATGCGCCTTAAAGCACTCGGCCACCACCTAGTAACCGTAATCATATGTGACTGTATGTGTATACAAAAGCAGTGGAAATGGTCCTAGTCTGAAGAAATCAATGTGAACTCAGGAACTCACTTGTCAGGTAACTCGTGAAGGTAAGAGATCCGGGCATTCGGGATTTCTCCACACACAAACCTGACAACTATTATATAAGTGAAAGATACTTGAGCACGACGTTAAACTTCAAGCGCGTAAATTAATTACTGTCCCGGCATGAATATCATTGTATATATCGTTGAAGGAGTAAAGCAGATAAAAAGGAACGAAATAATTTTAATTAAATACGGTAGAAACCATCTGCTACGAGGCAATTATATTGCACAGGTTTTCTCATTTTGTTAACATATGTTACATCTTGGTGCCTCATAACATGAGCATACACGAGACCTCCTTGATGTAACTTAAGTGCCACAGCATGAGCTGAGTCAACCTTGATGGGAAGGCGTTCGTCGGGTGAATGATCTCAGTGACTTCTCCCAGCAGACAACTCTTGGCGTAACCATGTCACGGCATGAGCTGAGTCAACCATGATGGGAAGGCGTTCGTCGGGTGGATGATCTCAGTGACTTCTCCCAGCAGACAAATCTTGAGGCAACCACGTCACGGGATGAGCTGAGTCAACCATGATGGGAAGGCGTTCGTGGGCTGGATGATCTCAGTGACTTCTCCGAGCAGACAACTCTTGGTGTAACCATGTCACGGCATGAGCTGAGTCAACCATGATGGGAAGGCGTTCGTGGGCTGGATGATCTCAGTGACTTCTCCGAGCAGACAACTCTTGGTGTAACCCTGTCACTGCATGAGCTGAGTCAACCATGATGCAGCTCGTTCGCCATTGGAGCGAACTCAATGACTTCCCCGGGCAGACAACACTTGATGTGACATGTTACAGCATAAGGTGGATCCACTCTGATGTTGGGTGTGCGATCCCTTGGCGATGTCAATGACTGTCAGTCGAAAAGATAAACTTTTGAATCCGATATCTGTAGTAATTGGCTGATTCTTGTTTAACGCCATCCTCAAGAATTTAACACTTACCCGTATACGATGGCGGACAAAACTGGAGTGCCTGAATTAAACCATCGACCTTTGGCAAGTTACTGACGAACTTCCCCACAAGTGACGTATAGGTATCACAACATACTGGTGGAAGACAAGTGGTCTACAACGAACGCTAAATGGCACAAAGAGCGTCGTCGACGACCTCTTATTACCATCATGGCTAAACGAGCCCAAGGCTGAGATTGAATCCGCATCTCGTGTGACCTAACGACTGGAAGGCAAGCACCTTTAACCACTCAGCCATGGTCCAACCACTCTTGAGATATAGTCGGCGCTAAAATGACTTTGACTGGCTTAGAGATAAGTACGTGTGTATCCTCGTGAAAACGTGTATAAATATAGCATAACCGCCACGGACTGTACTTTAAAGTGAATGACCCAGCTCTATAAATATCAGTCGACGGCTTCAGACTACATGGAAAAGCATGTGACTCTTCAATAAGTGTGTGTGAATAGAAGCCAGTCAGTCGTGTATACAGGCAAACCTAAGAATTAAGTTTATATTTCTGTTGATACCTGTGCATGTACATTTTCAATACAATATAATACATTAAACGATGGTTTGAGCATTGTGTAGGGTTTTCTGAAGGGCTTGAACCACTTAAGACCGGGACACGTGTTGTTGCTATCGACATATTTCAAATGACTACATAATACTACATGGTCCCGAGGCAATGTATGGCGGGACCTACAGAATAGGGAATCCCTGCACACAGAGAGATTGTATGCCCACCAGTGTTTCTTGGCTCGGAGAGACCACATAAACATAGCGCTTTCACTATTGGTGTCAAGGAGAAGGCCTTTACCGCATATGTTACCGCGACCTGCGCCCCCGCCCCCCAACCCAAGACCGGTCTCGTTGGGAGAGGCAGGCGAGAAGTTCTGTACAGGCTGCAAGTTTGCGCTGTATGCGAGATCTGACTCACCGAGATGGAAATAACGAACACGAGGCAATCGTGTGAGCCCGTAGTTAAATCCACTCTCGTCTCTCTACGAAGCCTGTGGGGTGAAGGGGTTTATAGCAGGCTTGGAAAAACAGCAGCGTGATTCCAGACTGGCCAAACACAAACAGCATCGCTTTTTGGATACGGGCCCAAATTTTAAGATTAAAGTAAACACACGACGGTAATCAACACGATAGACTTGAATCGTAGTCGTACACATGGCTGACCTAATTCTGTGCGGTTTTATTTACCAATTTCAGTGTCCACGAAAGCATTGCGACTCGATGGTGTAAATAGACATCGATCTATTCACCAATACAAATGCCAGAAAAAAAATCACAATGCTACTGAGAAAGGAAGAAAAAGAACATAAAACAGGTCAACCTCTCCTGTCTGCTTGGCCTAGATATTAAGAGAGATCTTTTTTACCGGTTGAGGCGTCGAGTTGTCTACGCTGACTGGATTTTTCTATGAAGTTGCTAAGAAAGTGTGCAGGGTGGTTATAGGCAGTTATGCAGAAAACATGCTTACAGATATGTGTGTGCGGATTGGTATTATAAAATAAAGAATAAGAATACAGCAAGACACACGTATCACAGATTGTTATAGAAAACAAAGAAACCAAGATTTCTTGTTGAAATCCAATGGACATTGCTGAATTCACCGACGTGATGAGCTATTGTACTCGCTGTTACCCTGGTGAGCAGTTACACCCACTACGCCACCATTATGAGCGAAAGTATCACCTGTTACCATGATGAGACTGTACTCGCGATTACCATGATGAGCGATTGTATCACCTATCACTATGGTGAGCGATTGTATCACCTGTTACTATGGTGAGATTGTACATGCGGTTACCATGGTGAGCCATTATACCCACTACCTTACCTTTCTGAGAGATTGTAGTCGATGTGTTACCATGGCGTGTGATGATACCCACTGTGGTGCCATGGTGTGTGATTTTACCCGCCATTGCATAATTTAACAATGTAGAAAAGTTCGAATCCCTTGATGCCATGGCGTTGTCTTCGTTCCGGCACAAGATAAATCATCGCAGGATACCGGCATAGACTACCAACTACCAACTTACCAACTAATCCACAGAGTGGAGAAGGCATGTCGAGATAAACGCATCTCTAAGCCGAGAATCGGGTAAACAACGAGAATATTGCTCTTAGAGGATGTGTCATAAATGATTACACGTATGCTACGTGTGTTTACATGGACACGGTGATTAACACACTTTTCCTGTTCAGAATGAGGTTAGCCCATGACATCGAAAACATTCAATTTACTGGCATGGTTTAGCACAGCTCCCCCATTATAGCCTGTCAGGCCTGAGATATCGATGTCATCATGCAAAATAGAATACAAACATGGAAGAGAACTAAAACAAGGGCATTCGACTGAAGTTAAATTTTTAGAAAGAATACTTTATTAATAAACATCTATGCGAGACAGATGGAAATAATGTAGCTTTGCTTTTTTCCCTTCTTTCATGAAAATACCAAAACATATACTTGGCCAGTGTAATATCTTGTGCGCTTGAAGACCGGACTGGCTTTCACTTTTCAAGTTCAAAGAACAAAATCAGCATTGTGACCTATCACCAATCATTTTATACATAACATTAAATTATCATCATCAGTTCACGATACATTCACAAAACATTGCACATTATATCGAGAGAATGGACAGAGTTCATGTAATAACACACATGCCTTTTCGCAATTGTCTTGCCAAAAAAAAAAGCTAGAACATTATCATGACGTGAGTTTAACCAAAATTGCCTCGTAACGAGGATTGTACCTGTTGTAACAATGTAGCACTATGGTCTATGTACGCCTTCAGGGAAAACATAGATCAAAACGTTTAAAGTGCAGAATAAGCTTAGGGCTAAGACCTATATGGCACTTGGAATTGTTAAAATATAAAGGATGGGAGACTTGACCCTTGACGAACACCACTGTTGTGATATTTGTACATAACTGTACATACATATGCCACAGTACATCAATTAGTTCAGTGTTTTGACAAGCTTATCATGACGAAGTCCGCCACGCAGGTAGTCCTACAGGTCAACAAATAAAAATAATTCCGTTCTATTGCAAAAACATGGATACGAAATGCGGCTCTGAATCAGCAGCAGTATCCAAATAAAGAAACAATCATTTATTTACATTTTGTTTTACAACCCCAGCTTTCTTGCATCACGCTTTAGTTCTGGCCTGGCGTATCCTCGCGGAATGCCAGAAAAAAAATCTCCTTCAAAATAACTTGTGCGTAAATATTTGCTCTGGCATTCTGGTTTTATTCTTTAACCCTTTTAGCCTAGGTTAACATTTGTACATCCACAACTTTCCGCACGACGAAAGCTTTTCCTGTTACAAGTCCTTCTGTCACTGAGCATGATTTCTCCGCATGCAATATGAACGGATTCCAGAACACATACTCAATACGTATGATGCACAGCGACACTCCTCTAATGCAATGTTACACTGCAGAGCTCAGAACGTCAACAACTTTCAGCTCAGGTCACGTGACTCCCACACAGAATACACAGTCATATTGATCCCAAGAAGTTATCCGATGGAATTGTAAGTAATAACACCTGTAACAACAACTCGCAACAGTAATCCCATATAAAGCAGGCATGAAAATGCTCGTACGAAAAGTACGACTCCCAGAAAACAAATGAATATAGAAGTAAATTCTTGAACTGACGCTACTGTACACGTGATGACAATTACAAAAAAAAAAAAAACACAACTAATTCTGCAACATACCGTGCTTTAACAACCGGAATTATAACAATAATATTTAAGATTTTTTTCATAAACCTTCAACCTAGAAATAATATGGAATCCCTCCACATATTCAAGCAAACAATTATTCAAACTAAGGCAAAATTTGGTGCGTTTTACTATAATGCAGCTTGCACATGGGTATACCAGATAAGTTACTTAGTGGGGAAATCGTCGCAGATGTCATATGTATATAATCAGTGCCGATACCGTAATTATAATCCTTGCACTTTTCCGTGCGTAACATTTAATCTTTCATGGTGAGTATAACACCTGTACCAAAATGCCCTCTAAGATATCCGAACATTAATCTGGCCAACTGTTATAAGTTACGTTAGGAAAAAAAAAAAGAAAAGAAAAAACACTCATCTCTCAAAGTTTACATAAAATGTAATGAATTGTAAATTCACAAACCACCGTGAGCTTAGTATCCATTCACGACGTCATAGCATTCATGGCGTCACAACTCCGGGTAAGAAGTCCCAAGATCGAATATTATCACTGCTAATGTTCCCAAGAGGTATAAACACTGCGCCGAGGAGCATGGTCTACAAAAAATGGTCTCCGAGCGGGAGAAAACGGCTCCAAGATCCAGGCAAAATAGATTAAAATATATATCACACTAAAGAACCTGATGTAAATAGAATACGTAGAATATGGTCATATCCATAGTGTATGGTACAAAACGCAGTAGCATATAGGCTATATTTCAACATAGGCTAAGGATGAGTTACATATTACTTCCATATAGACTGCCGAACGTGGAAGGTTTCCGACAAGGGCCTGATGAAATGAGTATCTTTCCTCTTACAGTAGGGGCATTCTATACACCGGCTGTACTCGCTGTAGAACGGCAAACCCGCGTTGACGTCAACGACAGCACGTCGGCAAGTCTTGCACGTCAAGCGTTTCTGGCAACACGGCATGGCGGCGAAGATGTCGTAGGAGTACATGGTCCCAAGCAACAATGCGCTGCCGTCCCATTTGGATTTGCAGGCGTAGCACCTGACGTCGGTGGCGCCCTCCAAGCAGCTGACGCAAACGGCGTTCAGGTACTGGACTCTGCCGTCGGCCAGCACCTGGACGACACCGTCGGAGTAAGGTTGAGGTGACAGGAAGAAAGTTCCATCCAACAGCGGGTACCGATCGAACACCGGCAGCTCAACTTTGCACAGGACGCACTCGATGGTGGTTACTTTGTAGGAGCTCAAGTTGGAAAGCACGAAACAGCGTGTGTCGTCGTTACCATGGGGCCCTTCGTCTTCCATCTTTATGTGGTACGGATTTTGTTTGTGGCGAGGCAATATGCTGAACGCTGTGAAGTCACTACGACGTTTAAATATGCTGCCTGTAATGACGGGTCCGCTATCTGCACAGAAGAACTCAAACTGGAACCCTTTCTTCAGGCTCACGCCCCCTGTCGGTGACATGGGGGTTGGCGAGCCGGACCCCGCCGAGTTTGGGGGACTACTTCCGGTACTGGAGAAACTACTGGTCCGATTTCTGAGCTCTGGACGATGAATAATCACCGGATTGACTGGATTAACATTCAAATTGAGGTTGTTGTTGTTGTTGAAGTTAGAGTTACCTGGATTGTTTTGAATGGGCGGGGAGGAGGCCTGATGGGTTACGTGGTTGTGGTTTTGAGTGCCTTTGCTCGTAGTCGTCAACACCGCCATCGGCTTGTCGTTTTTCTTCTTATTGCGCTTTTTGGCCCGGTTGTTGTTGTCAACTGGTTTGGGTTTGGGGAAGTAGTCCAGATCTTTACGCAGATGGCCCCGTCCACACTTACAGTCGCAGGCTTTGAATGCCAGATCATAGCCTTTCTTGGTCCACAGATTTTGCAGGCGTTGCTTTTCACTCCAGCTTCTTGCCCGGCCACATGAGCGCAGATAGGCGAGCACGCTCTGTTGCCAAGTTTCGAAACAGTTTTTGTGCATCCAACGGCCCATCGTACACTGCTCATTGTTGCAGAAAACTTTGACAGCATCGCCCGGATCAGACTCATCTACATACTCGCCGGGCGCTTCACAGCCTGCTGGCACACAACATTGTATCATGGTCGCTTGTCCCTGTCTCTCCTGACGGGCCCCGCCAGCATCGTTGACATTCCCCTGCTCCGCATGGTTGTTGTTGTGAACGTCATCCCTGGTCACAACTTTCCCTCGGTGGTGCTTATGGTTCGGCATGTCTACCACCTCTCCGACAATGTCCACTATCTACAGATATGTAACAGTCACCGTGTCATTCACGAGAACTTCACTGAGCACAGTTACCCAGCTCTCTCCGTCTTTCCCTCTCTCACTTCTCACTGACAAACTGCCGGCCGGCGAATGCTTTCTCACTGCTGTTTTGTTTTGCCTGAAACTGGTAGGCGCGGTTACACCTGTCACTTTACCCGAGGAACTGTCAGCGACTCGCGTTTCATTCGCCGCCGTCGATAAACAAACAATAAGCCTCGCCCCCTCCCTGCTGCTATTGGATGAAGTTGACCTTGATCTCATTCATGTTATCTCGCACGTTGACTGGCCTGGTCCCGATATGCTAATGAGCGCAAGTTGTTTACAACATTTGTGAACGGAGAATATAGGTCAGGTCGTCGGTTTGGGCTGTTTATAATGGAGAACTGAGAGTAGCTGTCGACCTACGTGTTAAAAATAAGATTTTTCACCGCAGCGCCAGTATAATGAGCCGTCACATCGTTTACAGGCTTGGAGATACGGGCTAAAATAAATATGTCGCCACAACCAGGCCGCAAATTTCCGCGATAAATTCCTGAAGGTACTAAAATGTCGGCATGACATGGCGGCCGCCACTTTTTAAGGCCGCGATCAGGCTTATACGTCACGACTCACAATGTTTATCATATTGTATTATACGTGTGCATTAGAATAGGCCAATCTTCCACTCAGAATTAACGCAATTACCGATAATAGTCTGTGTAAACAAATAAAATACATATACCTGTCATGCAAGGGAAAAAGGATTTTAAAAAACTGTAATAACAAAATTATTACCGATCGTATACAGGCCTTAATTCATTATGCTGATGCAGTGTGTGGATAACAGCTTCTCTTCCACCCACAACAATCAGTTCTCCCGGCCTTGTCTCTCCTCGCGACATCTAACCCAATTAAAAAAAAGCAAAGTCCTTTGTAAGGAATGTATGTTTCTTATTTTTGTCAACATGAAGTAGGGACAAACGTAGCGTAAACAAACCGGTTGATATTTCTCCAAACCTGCATGTTTGCTTTTCCGCATAGCTGTATTCGCGTAATAGGCCTGTTGAAGGGTTCCTATGTTGAGAGCTCGAATAAATGCCACGCAGACTATGCAACCAGTCACTAGCGAAACTTTTTTTGTCTTTTTTTTCCCATTAACAGTGTTATATATTATATATATAATATATACAGCCGGCTGTTTATACAATAGTCATTGTTAACGTGATGTCCGTATGTAGCCATGTATGTAGAAAGTGGCACAAATAGATCTCATGGGTTATACCGCCCAATAAAGCCGTAATTGGTATCTTTCATTATATGCGGGTCATGGGATCTAACCCGTGGCATGTCCTTTTGCATGTCCTTTTGTATTGCGGAGGGCTTTTCAGAGTTAAATCTGTCTGTATATGGTACAGCTTCATCATGATGTCCGAAGCACTGAATCACTTAAATACAGATTTTTTTTTTTTTACTTTTTCGAAGTTTCTTTTTTCTTTCTTTTTGCTTTTAAGTGCCTTATTTTTTGTTTGGTTATTTTTAGTGTTGACATGTATTTGTTTCACCATTATTATTTAAAGTTTCCTTAGCAGATATCTTATTCTTAGATATCGTGCACTTACGTTTACATACATGCATACTATCAGAGAGCATCCATGCTTGATGCTCTGATTGATGCTTGATGCTCTGATTGATGTAAATTATTCAGTGACCTCTGACGGTGAAATCCAAACCACCATAACAAATGAAATCACATAAATTAACCACAACAAACTAGTGTTTTTCGTTTTGGGTGGCCTCTCCGCCAATAATACACGAGCACAACATGTAAAACGCGAGCTGGGCGTTCACGTCTTTGAGGCGGAAAATGTATGTATTGAAGTGACTCCAGTAGGCCTATAACCCATGCATTATACATTTGAAAGACATGACCGCACTTGCATTCTGATATATTCCGTGTGCATATTAACCCAAGCTACATATTGTTTTATTCCTCCTCTGAAATAATGGCCGCTTCGGGACCGGTAGATCTAGGATCAATCCTTGATCGAGTCACACCTAAGACTTTAAAAGAGGAAGTTGTAACTTCCTCGCTTGGCGTTCAGCATGAAGGGGATAGTGCAACGACTGGTTGACCCGTATCAGTATAATGGCTCGGGCGGGGCGGCTTACTTGCCTTCGGTAAGTCGTCTCAGTGAAGCAGCACTAAATAAAAGAACGGTGGAAATCCGTCCTGCAACAAGGAGGCATATTACACGTACATGCACCCTAATGATTCCTTCGTCGTCATATGACTGAAAAATTGTTGACTACGACGTTAAACCCTAAGCACTCACTCACTCACTCACTGAAATAATGGCATAAATGTGGCTGTTTGTAGAAAAATTAATATTTTGTGTTGTATAGCTGACAGAACAATTTAAGCCTAGCTTGAAATTCTTGAATTATTACCAACACTTCTAGTTCTTTTTTTTTTCGTACATTATTTTACTTAAATACCATTTCATTCATCGTATAATCGAATATGTCCTTCTAAGATAAAATTTACTCTAAAATATCCAAAACATTCTAACATTACTTTCAGAGAAGTGTACATTTGTTCTGAGTGTGATCATAACTATGTAATATTGTCACGATTTCCTCACGCTTTTCAGTATATATGATAATGATTAAGAGACAAACTGTTCGTTACACAGAGCAAGCAAATCGGTCAAGCGTCACGCACTGCAAGACATCTGGAGATCAGACACTACCACATAACCAGATGTCTCTATGCATGTATGTTAATGACGTCTCGCACATGGCAAGCATGATCAGCGATGTATAGAGCACATGTACAAACGCGGCTATAAGCTATGTCTTAATTAACCTTCTACCGAGTTAATAAAACAATCAGTCAACGGAAAGTACCTTGTATGTATCAGTGAATTTGGCCATGTCATTAAATTTGTTGTTGTTATTTTGGGTTTTTTCACAGTTAAGCTTTTATCATCATTGAGTATATGCATTAGTGCCCATAAGATATACTATGCTGTAAACATAATTTATGCAAAGATGACGGTTGATACATTGCTTGTACTTAAAAATATATAGCTCATCTATGTTAACTGTGCAAAGACCTATACAAGATTCGTTTAAGTATTTGACGTCATACCTCATATATGCCATATACGGTTAAGCGGTTATAGCACAATAGTTCATGTTAAATGTCCAATTATACGGAGCATCACATAGACAACAGGCTTTCTGTTAACATTCTGTTAACAGATTAATTTTTTGAGTGTAATTAAGGCCATTGTTAATATACATGCATGTAGATCTGTATGTTTTGGACGCTTCGCGCTGTATAGTCAATATCTCTGTATATATATAAGCTTGGCATAGCTTCGTACACATTTAAGGAAGTTCATTTAAATGGGAACGATTGCATAAACATATATAATCAAAATATTTATTTATTTATTTATTTGGTGTTTTACGCCGCACTCAAGAATATTTCTCTTATACGACAGCGACCAGCATTATACTGACAGGAAACCGGGCAGATCCCGGGAGAAATCCACGACCATCCACACGTTGCGAGGCATACCTTCTCACGTGCTATAATAAAAATAAATAAATAACGTACAGAAGAATGAACAAGTCTTATACATACAGGCCTGACATATACCTCATTCAATGCAGTTCGTTTAAAAAAGGAATTTAAAACGGGAAAATAGTATGTATACACATATTTAATCAAAATAAATAAATAAATAACGCATAGAAGAATGAGAAAGTTGTATACGTAAATTTCATCTCTGTTAAATCTTAAATGTCAAACTATCACTTGATACTCATCTGTGTTCATCATTCACGCTAGAAGATTAAAACTAACAATGTAAATTTAAACCGGTTAAAATTGTAATTTTATGCATGGTTTAACATTTTGTTTTTAGCTCTTCATTCTATCCTCGACTTGAAACCGTCCTCAAGAAAGGCTGTCAAGTGCAGACAGCTGTGGCTGAATAGCGTCTCATATTAATACAATTTATATAGGCCTATACTTTAGATGTAATTATGTAAAGGCCCTACACTGCAAAATCGTCGCGATATGGCTGAAAAATCCAATCGATTATTTATTCATAAAATCAGGTTCACGATCATGCTTTTGCTATTCGATATGGTCGATACAGAATAAATGCCATGAATTCATCAAACCACAGGCTTTATCTGTGTTCTATAGTTGCACTCTTCCGATCCGAAACAAGTAGTGAATAGATCTAATCGCGTAGACTGTATGCAGTTAAAAGTAAGTCACAAGGCCAGGCGCTGAGCGTTTTGGTCAAACGGTGAATGCACACATAAGAGCCAAGCATATATATTTAGTGTCTCTACCAGTGTGGGGTTTGTAGACCAAAGTTTGGTGAGTAAAGTGTAAGTAAAGCAACGAGAATAGTGACTACGCAGTGAGCGTGTATGCTAAGCGGGTGAGAATACTGGTCATATGTGAGCGTCTATGCTTTATGGTGAGAATATTGGTCAAGAGTGAATATGTAGACTTAGCGGTGAGAATATTGGTCAAGCGGTCTGTGCGTAGGTTAAGCGGGGAAATACTGGCCAAGTGATGAATGTGTAGGCTAAGCGGTAAGAATATTGGTTAAGCGGTGTGAGTGTAGGTTAAGCGATGGGAATATTGGCCATGTGATGAATGTGTAGGCTAAGCGGGGAGAATATTGGTCTAGTGATGAATGTGTGGGCTGAGCGGTGAGAATATTGGTCAAGTGATGAATGTGTTGGCCAAGTGGTGAGAATATTGGTCAAGTGATGAATGTGTGGGCTAAGCGGTGAGAATACTGGTCAAGTGATAAATGTGTGGGCTAAGCGGTGAGAATATTGGTGGAGTGATAAATGTATATAGGCTAAGCGGTGAGAATATTGACCAAGTGATGAATGTGTAGGCTAAGAGGTGAGGAAGTAGACAATGAAGTGAATATGAATATCATTTTAGTGGGTAGTTTCTGTACATCTGACATTGACTATAACTTCGTGACGTCATAGACTGCTGCTTCACTAAAAGGCCAACTCAAAGACACCAGCTCTGTCCGATTTCCTCCCACCATAATGCTGGCTGCCATTGTATTAGTGATATATTCTGAAGTACGGCGTAAAATACCAAGTAAATAAATAAATAAATCAAAGACCCCAGATATTACGCGTCCTACAGCCAGTTAAAATATGTTTGACGTTAAGTCTCTCACTAAACTATTTGTCTTCCCATAATATTAAGCACTAAGTTGTATAGGTAGAACCAAAATGGTTTGAATATTAGCACTATGGGAAACAGCTGCAAAGATGTGAACTTGTATTAAACAGGGTTGACGTATCCCTCTTGACCGAAAAGAAAGTATTTTATACTAAAACAGATATAAGTATAAATATAAGTTATCTGTGAACGATGTAGGCTTACGTATGTACAGATATGCAGAGATTACATTGGCCAGACACAGACAGTTGAAATTTCAGATGATAGCTGATAACTGTTCGTTTTAAAAGGCCTTTGCTATCAATTTACATTGCCGATTAGTTCAATGTCGAACGAGTTCGCCAGTAACTTGCCAATAGTTGTTGGTTTCACTCTGGACACTCCCGGTTTTTTCCACCGGTAAAACTGACGAGCATCGTCAAGGTTCTTGAGTTCTGTATAGCGTTAAACAGCAAGCAAATAAATCAATGTTTCTGGAACGGGTGTCCCTAATTAAGCCATTTCAACTTGGTATGTGTCATACTGGCAAAATCGGTTAAAAGTCATTACGTGTTGGTATTAAGAAGGATAGAATTTTTTCCGATAATAATTTCCCATTGAAGGTGATTAAAGTAGACCTTAACGCACCTAGTTTGTACCTGAGCACACGTACAGCTGGGTGAGGTGAAAGGGCAGCTGGGGGTGGAGAGAGAGGGGGTTACGTGTTGATCACGAAGGTCTCTCTCCGACAGAGACAACTTCTCAACTCCACGCCTCTGTTATTTGTCGAGTGCGAGGGCGTTAGTTTCTATCATCCCTGGTTTATATAGAACTTTCGTCGAGACGCTGCGGCTTTTCTCTCCTGAATAACATGGGAGTTTGTCCCGCAGAAGGTCAGCGATGTAGCGGACGAAAAACAAGATGCGGAATATACAAGGCTGTGCCCCGAAGCGTCAACTCTAATGCCCCAAGGCCGCGAGGAAGGCACGCTATAGATGCTACAGGCCTACGTCAACCGCTCGGCTCAAGCCAGACACGCCAGTTTTGCCTTGTTGACGACGAAACTCTGCAGGGTTATGCAGTTCTCTTCCCCCACCTTTTTTCTCTCCTCGAAAAGCCAGCATGTACCCGCTCACCCAAAATCCCTGACTGCACACCAACTGCATTAAGCGGCAGAGCACACGATGTCGATGAGATATAGCCTTCTCAACACGTCCAACTCCGCAGAGAGCTGCATTGACACAACGCAGTATCATAACGTCACAATGCTCTCCGCCTGCTTCCATAAATTGCCAACGGTTGCAAAAAATGCAACCAAATTATAGGTGTTAGCTTAGTAAGGTAACTACTTGAACGGAACGATGTCATCTGGTGTGATTTATTTACTTATTCGAGACTGTCATATGGGCTAATTTTATTACACTTTCATAACTTAAAAAAAAACATTTTGTGTGCATTTTGAATTGTGTCATGTGAAAAAAATCGACGTACTACTGTAAAGCACTCCGTTACCAAATTAATGAGAAGGAGTAAGCGTGTGCGCAGCTGGACATCCGGGTTCAGGGCTCAGGTGGCGGTGTGTCAAAAACATTTCGCTTGTAAGATGGTTATTTGGTCTGTGGTTGGAGGAAACTGGACGTCCATGATAAACTACCGTCTTCACTGACTTTGGAATTGAAACAAAAGGAATTGTCTTGTAAAATATCATCTGGAAATAACATCTGTACAGTGTATAGTGATAGGAGTGTAGTATACAATAGTAAAACATCACTGCAGCCCAGTTGTGTACGAAATGTTCTGAGGTATATTATGTGAAACAGTGAATGTAGAACTGAAGGTGATATAATTGTGTAACTTCCAACACATATGCATGTATTTAGCGAGTAGGGAACATATATCGCTGACCATTTCGACTAAACGGTTGCCGTCGATCCGAACGGTCAGTAACAAATGGAATACCGCACGTTAGTAGGCCTGCTGTTAGGTTTGTAAATGAGATGATTGTGAAGATTGGATGTTTCAAGTCCTCTATACCCAGAACTTTGTCACGTCGTCAAAATACAGAGCTATACGCACCAACCAAACAAATCGCAGTACACGGTAAAATAATGGGGCCATTGGTGGTTTAGCGAACAGCAACGACTTCTGTGGGCATCTGAGAGCCCCATCCCAAACAATTCGATTAACGACTCTTTCTTAAACCACAGCGAGCCTTTGCTATAACATGATGTAAGTATACTATGAAGGCCTTCTCTGTTGCAAACGTATGACAAGAACATTCTCTGTATATATGCACTGCCCTTTTGTTCGTTCACCAGGGTTTCTTGTTTTTTTTTTTATTATTGCTGCTTTTTTTGTAAAGTAACAAGCACTTGCACATGCCCACGCTGTGAAACATCGGGTGGCCAAATGCTGACAGACGTTTCTTGATCTAAAGTTGTCCGGGGACAAACATTTAAGGTCGCTTTATGCAAATATTGTTCTCGAATTCTAGGATTGGAAGGTTAGAAATGTTTAGCGGCTGTTTTGCGCTGCTGTCAACATGCCCTTAGCGTCCAAACAAGCCGTGAATACGGTAAGATAGCTCAAACATTCCGACCGGTTCCAGAGCTCAGTTCGATAACCTTATATTATACCCTCATGGTTTCTCACACATGCTATCATGGGATTTGTCAAAGATGTGAGAAACGACAACTCAGATTGGACTGAGTGGTCTTTGTGGTTCGCAGATGTTGTCCTTTTGAGTCCATAAATTTGCAGAACTTAAGTCATATACATATACACAGATATGTCTCTTTGTCACACGAACTTACAAAGATCAGCATCCATTTATATTGGCTCATCTTGGCATCCTTAATTGTTTGGCTCATGCCAGTAATGCGTCACCCTCATTGGTATGGATCAGCTCTTAAACAGTGAGGTCTCAGGTTCGAATCCAGCTTCTGTTAATGGCTGTTTGGCTAAGACGATGGTTCCAGGCGAAGGCAGTTTTCTAAACCGTCGTATGTGTAAAATATAAGTATGAGTATAAGGCGTTAAATCACGGTTGAATAACTAAATTAATCTGTTACCTCGTCTTATTTGAATGATTGTTTTATTTAGGTTTGTTTATATATTCCTAATCGAATAATGTGTAAGTTGGATATTGTCATCGTGGCAGCTCCACATATATAGCTCTTTAATCTCTGATCAAGGTCTCGAGAGTAGCACTTGATACTGCTCGGCCAGAGAGATTTGAAGCGGTCATGATTAAGTGAATGTCTTGCATACCATGCATATAGACAGAGCTATTCTGACATGTAATTAATTCTCCAACTATTTTGGTAAACAAATATCCAAACAATTAAGCAACGGTATAGCCAGGCACAGTTTCACTGCGTTGTTTTTCTTAATATGTATCCTTTAATTTTGATTGTTTTCCCCGGGAATTGTTCATCACCGCTTATGATTAGTAAAGAATCCTGTAATTGACATATGTTTTTTAAAATCTTCCA
This sequence comes from Liolophura sinensis, assembly GCF_032854445.1. NCBI lineage: Eukaryota > Metazoa > Mollusca > Polyplacophora > Chitonida > Chitonidae > Liolophura > Liolophura sinensis. The sequence goes on from NC_088295.1 coordinate 46,791,499, forward strand.
TTGTCTCTAGTTACGTTCATTGCCATGATCAAATGTCTCCGTTAATATTTCATTACATATACATTCTCGCTATTGTGAGAACATTCGAGAAGATAGCTCATATTGGTCACAAGCTTGGCTCGGCGGAATCAAGTTATTGCAGATCCGATTGGTTCAAAATATGCCAATCTTCTTTTGCCTTTCCTTGTGTTCTTTCACTGACACTCGATTTATCAATCATGACACCTGATCGCACGATGACGGTGCCAACATGTCTGAAACTAGGGAGCTGGATGATCACAGAGCGCCTATGTTTGGGGTTTATTACTATCTAATTTCCGGGGGTAGGATATAACTGGGTTACTTTGCGATAACCTATGTAACCCTAAGTGTGCATTTTGTTCAAAGCAAGTAACTAAGTTTGACCCGGATACCCCAGCTATGACAAAGGTAACGTGATCCGATAAACCCACAATAGAGTTCACTCAAAAAATTAATCTGTTGTCTGTGTGATGCCAGAATATATTCTGCTATTGCATTCTGTTTAATATAACACACGCATTCTATTAATTCAACATAAAGATTCTGTTAGACTAACGAGTTTTTATGTTGAATATGATAGAATATTGTGTTATAGTAATAGTCTGCCATCACTCAGGCAACAAATTTTCTGTTAAAACAAACAGATTAATTTTTTTCAGTGCACTTACTCTCTGACCCAATTCCATCTTAGTTAGTGTCTAAATAGACTTTGGAAAGCATATGCAGATTTTAAATGCAAAAGCAGAGAAGAAATTGTCTAACGCGGACTGCACTAAAAATATAAAATGAAAAATGCCTATCATAATTGTGTACGCAAGCTTATACTTTTTACATCAAAGACTCTGTACGAGTCTGCTAGGGAACTTTGCTTTGTATAAAGCCTAGTATCACTTAAAGTATAGGCTTTATAAAGGTGTGCGTTACACTTCTAGATATAGCATTAATCGGCCTGTGTCATTTTCTTGTCGGCGTATTATGATAACATCGCAACGTTTCTTTATAGATAACAACATGCTTGATAACGATGTTAGGATGCACATCGAATGCACATCGAAACGTCGGCAAAAATAAATCAGAAGTTGTTATCCATAAAGAAACTTTGTGATGTTACTCTGCCAACTTCCACATGCCTTCTTAAGGAACTCATGCATTATGACGTGTGATATCAATGTCTCTAGAGAACATAAATCTCCCCGTAAATCTACCACAGAAATATTTGATCTGAGTCCTGTACAGCTATATCGACAGAAGTATGTTGTAACCGTAAGCTATCAATTAGAGGAGGTTGTACATGTCTGTTCGACGTTTTATTTAGTATTAACCAGTTCATCTGTATTCAGATAGGATTGAGAAAACGTATCTCCTCCAGAATAACGAGACGTTATTTGGAGAAATTTTCTTTTTTAAGAACAGAGGCTTCCGTGGCGCAGTTGGTTAGCGCGCTAGCGCATCATAAAGACCCAGAAGCCTCTCACCGATGAGGTCGTTGTGAGTTCAAGTCCAGCTCATGCTGGCTTCCTCTCCGGCCGTTCGTGGGAAGGTCTGTCAGCCATCTGTGGATGGTCGTGGGCTTCCACCGGGCTCTGCCCGGTTTCCTGCCGCCATAATGCTGGCCGCCGTCGTGTAAGTGAAATATGTACGGCGTAAAACACCAATCAAATAAATAAATATTTAATTGGTTAATCTCAGTTAAACCAGTTCACGTCGCAGTTATGAAACAGGATGATCCTAATTTCAGTTTGGAAGAGCAACCGAGTACACCCTCGCTTTTTGAATCACATGATTCAAAAATAGCGATTTGCTAAGTTCATTTGATGTCCGTATGGATTTGTGGGTTATATTTGTGTTAGTTGAGACGTTATAGTTTTTTATTATTCTCGCACAATGAGATGATATGAATTCTGAATTACTTTTCGATCGCTTCTTCATTTTCGTCACGCACAGCTTTGAAACTTTCAATGACAAGTTAGTGAAATTAACAGTCCAGTACAGTCAATTCGGAAGCCAAACTGGGAACATGGTCAACGAATGTCAGCCTGCTTTTATGAGCTATATATTTGATGCGGATGGTCAAGTAGATGTGATTATTGAATAGTATTCATTTAATCTATGGTCAGAAATAAAAAAAAACGCGGGAACTTATATTTCCAAATCCCTGTAAATAACTAACTTTCAGTTGTGATGTTCTCAAAAAAATTCGGAAGAAGGATCACCCTAGTGGCTTCTCAGTTGTCATACGACTATCTGCGGCACTTACGCCTGTGAGTTACTTAGTTGTTTTTCTTTAAGAACAGGTCACTATATTTTATTTCCTGTTCTGGACTTCGTTGATTTGTTTTTTTTCCTTGTACGGAGCAAGGCCCTGGGCTGAGTGCATTGCCAGGTGCGACCTTCTTTTTCTTTACGCGACCTTGTATAAATAGGCTGTGTATGGAACAACAGCAGGCCATGCTACTGAGTGACCCGGCCTTACATGTGCTCAACGTTAAGTGTGTTACTACGCCATAATATCTGCTGAACAGTACATCACATTGTAGACTGCCGAAGCCTCGAGAGCTTTCACATAGCCTATGTTGTGTCACTCTGCCGCTGTCAGTAATATAATAATACCTAAGCTGGGGATTCTCAGATGTCTGAGCTACGCTTTAAGGATCGACGAATCTAATTTCTGTTACACTTTTGGGTTAGAATTAGATTTTGTTAGTTTTCAGGTATGGCAAGGTAGGGGATAGAAAGCACTTTTTATTTATCTTGCTTGGATGCACACCTACATAACTAAAACAATATTTAAGACCTACTTTTGCAAATCATGATCGTCTATGCAAATCAGGCTTAGGGCTTTGAAGACCAATGAAGGCGTTCACTGACCAAGATATCAGGTGACAAATGAGGGCCTTCTCTGACCAATCTCTCTGATGACCAATGAGGGTTTTCACTGACCAGGCTTTCTGATGACCAGTTAGGGTGTTCAATGACCAAGCTGCCTGATGACCAGTGAGGGTGTTCACTGACCATGCTATCTGATGACCAGTGAGGGCGTTCACTGGCCAAGCTCCCTGATGACCAGTAAGGGTATTCAATGACGATGATGTCTGATGACCATTGAGGATGTTCAATGACCAAACTGTCTGATGACTAGTGAGGGTATTCACTGACCATGCCGCCTGATGACCAGTGAGGGTGTTCACTGACCAGGCTGTCTGATGACCATTGAGGATGTTCACCGACAATGCTGTCTGATGACCAGCTAGAGCGCTCTGTCTGTCTTATGGCCAGTGGGGATCTCCAATGACCACGCTGTCTGATGACCACTAACGATGCTCACTGACCAAGCTGTCTGATGATCAGTGAGGGTGTTCACCGACCATGCTCTCTGATGAGCAGTGAAGATGTTCAATGACTATACTGTCTGATGACCATTCAGGGGCGCTCTGTCTGTCTTATGGGCAGTGGGGATCTCCACTGACCAAGCTGTCTGATGACCAGTGACGATGTTCGCTGACCAAGCTATCTGATGATCAGTGACGATGCTCACTGACCAAGCTGTCTGATGATCAGTGACGATGTTCACTGCCCAAGCTGTCTGATGGACAGTGAGGACGTTCACTGACCAAGCTGTCTATTGACCATTTAGAGCATTGACTGATCAAGCTGTCTGATGGCTAGTGAGGATCTCCACTGACCAAGCTGTATGATGACCAGTGAGCAGGTTCACTGACCGAGATGCCTGATGACCAAGTGCTCGCTGAACAAGCTGTCTGATGAACATTGAGGGCGTTGGTTAGGGTTTTATCCTACCTGTTCTAGTACACATTTGTTTTCAGCTCGGCCAGTTTCCATTTGGCAGACGTTTGCCTTTAGTCGGTAAACATTTTCTCAGCGTCATATGTTGAATTGGGGGAAAAAACAGGTCAGATTTTACGCGATTTATCGCGGTGAACATAGCCACAGTGCAGGCAGGTCGAAAACAGAATGCAAACACTCGATCGGAAATCTCCTCCGCACAGCAGACTGGAACTGGTTGACTTCAAAGAAACACATTACACAACCCTAAGAAAAATATTTGTCCCCATCGCATACCTGCTGCCTTTCGTGTTTGCTTTTTATTTTTTTCCGAGCGTCTTTCTATTTTTGGAGTAATATTTACTGGTGTGTTTGTCAATCTTGAAACTATTGACCCGTCGATGAAATATCGACCGATTTTTCACGCTTGTGGACATTGCGGCAGCTAAGATCTGATGATTGATGGAGTTGACATGTCACGCTGTATGTAGACTCTTAGTGCTGGGTAAACATCGAACGTTAAGTGTATGGGATGTATACGTGTGAAGTGTGCAGGCATCCTTATAGTTATATAGGCTAGCGAGTTTAGACTAGGGCCATGAGGATATCCTTGTAACCAGGAAATAAGGTTTCATATGGATGCCGAATACGACCACCCGCGTTTCAGCGTTTCGACGTTACCGACGAAAGGTCGAAAACGCGAAAAAAAAAAATAGCACCATTGACGGAAAATATGCATAAAATAGAGGAGTCATTAAGAAATGTAAAACATCCCTCAAAAAGAATTTATTTTTGCATATCTTTCTTCATATTGCTTAAATCCATACTCTTCGTTTTGTATAGTATATGCTTTCATGTATCCCTTTAGTGCTCCACAGCTATAAAGAGCTGTCCGACTTTCAGTCGAAAGTTGCTATAGCTATGCAAATTTTAGCGAACAATATAGCGGACAACCGTGGTGATAAACACGATGATTACTTCATCCTTTTGTTTTGTTTGTATGTTTAGGGCATAGTGCCTTAACCTACAGCATTCAGTGTTTCTGTCATTGAACGATGAAACTCAATCATAGCCTAAGTTTTCCTATATATGGTACAAATGAGCCAAATTAACCCAATATTTCCTTTTCAATATGACAAAAGAGATGGCACCATTGCAGGTCATTGCCTACAGACTGTATGACGTATACTTGATGCTTTCAGTATGTAAAACGGAAAGTGTCTTATAAGAGCCTACATTTAAGCATTTTGCATTGTGCTAGTTACCAGCAATCTGCGGATGGTGGTGGGTTTCCCCCAGGCTCTGCTCGGTTTCCTTCCACCATAATGCTGGTCGCCGTCGTATAAGTGAAATATTCATGAGTACGGCGCAAAACACTAATCAATAAATAAATGAATAAATAAATAAATAAATAAATGCTTGTTACTCAAACAATGATATTCTTTTGAGACCTGGTCACCTGTTTGCTCTGAGCCCTAGACAGTGTAATGCAGGTGCTAAGTGAATTAAACGTGGAAAATGGGGATACATACACACAAAAAACACTTGTGCTCAATTCTAACACAATAATTTGTGTTATTTTCACTGAACACAGAAGTGTGATAACCGAACAAAAACATGTGTTATATAAATGAGAAGTACACATGCTTTTGTTACAAAATAATAGAATAAAAACTTGTGTTGAACAAAATGAGGTAATTTGTGCAATAAAACGAAGACTTCTTTATATTGCAGCAAGTATTGTGTATTACATCCCACACACCTTGTGTTCAATTCATTCAACACAAGGCCTTGTGTTAACTAAACACAAATAGACTTCAAATATGAGACAAGATTTTTGTTGTAAAGAACCCAAGTTTGTGTTCATACAACACAAGTGTTTTTGTGTGTGTAGCGTTCTTATTACCTAGTTATGATAGTACTGATTTAACAAGCAAACATTGGATGCACTGATGCAGACTTTTGGTATTATCTGTATATATAGTGCCTGAGTTCCATTATCACTATGGTAGAATAAATTGATTTTGACTACCCTTGTAACACATGCCAAAGATGCATATGTTGCCATGGTAATAACTGACAATCAACATTTCCGCTATATGGAATATATATGTCGTCCATATATGTATATTGTATTGTAGTATAACCGGACTAAACCGGTTGGTTGTATATGTATATATAAATAGTTATGATGTAAGGCCAGCGGAATTTGCCTGTGTAGTGTGAATATAGATTGGCATAGTTAAACGTGTCTGGAATATCGTCTGCCATTATTGAGGGGTTTTACCTTAGCTATTATAGGTTACACGAGCACACAGATTTTCCTTTCTATTTATGTAATGAATTTGTCGACTTCATCCTCAAAAACATATATCCCTTAACTTTCGCGTGGTACCATACAATATCACCACATACAGCTTACACTTTTCTATACAACATATACAAAAATCAACCTAGCATGACCACCATTTTTTGAGCCGTGGTTGCTGGAAGTGAAGTCAAAGCATTCCAGGGTAGGTAGTAACACTGGGCAAAAAGTTTTCCGTTCTATCCAAACCGGGCAAAATTCAGATATATTTAACTAGGTGCAAATTAGTAGTACAGAAATTTATAGTTTTATTTTTTTTTTTGGAATAATTTTATCTTACACCCAATTGCACGAACTGCGCATGTGTAACCTATAGAGCTAATGCAGAAGGGCGACTTTGGAGTGTATGTTAGTGTAAATGACCTCTCTTCTGAGTTTTTCTTACCCAAACTCGGGGCTACCGTTTGTTTTGGGACTGCTATCTTCGAAAGTGAAACTCATGGGTCATTGTAGCTGGTCTATTTGTAGCGACCCACGAATCCAGGGCAGCACTCAGGCCCTGGTCGACATCAACCTCAATAAACATCGCCCTGCATTGACGAAGACTATCGCTCTTCGAGAAATTCGAAGTCTGATGTCTGTTGCTTTTCGTGCCAATTAATTCTATTTATCTCAAAAAATTTTCAGACATAGATTTCGCCTTTGGTGATGTGAAGAGAATGGGCTCGTTCTATGTGTTTTGTACCCTTTGTGCATGTAAATAGGATTTGTATGTATAGTTGAGAATAATTTCCTTGTCCTTTTTATGTAGTATAAACGTAATGAACTCAAATCCAAGATCACCCTATATTTATCTGGTCAAATATAGATCATATCTCAAAAGAAAGTTTGCACGTGCTATATAATAACAACAACACAAATCCCATGAACTGGCCTAATTGGATAAGAAATAAGGCACGAGATCCCACTTGGTCATCTGAATTATATAGTGAGGCCTGTATGTAAATTTGCAAGATTTAAACGAGAACTTATTTCATTTCAATTTCGTTGCTTTGATCATGTCTATTTATGTATATACCTGAAGCGTTATTTCTGCAAAATAGCACCTTAATTCAAGATTGATCATTTTCGAACATGTATGGCTCGTAAAAAAGGCATGATATTTCTATTTCAGGATCAGTCACAAAGACAATTCTGAACACAGCTGAAAGTTTGATAGGCGATATACCATGTGGTGCCCCAACGTATAACTCATTACGAACATTACAACATTACGAACGAATTTCAAAGAAGAGACACGATCGAGTTGAATACCACGTAAGTATTATAGCTTACATTATAGCTATCAAATCACGCCTACGTCTGATCATTGCACTGGAAACCCGATTCCGACATCTTGAAGGTGTGACTTCTAAGAAATAATTCGTCCGCCAGGCTACATTTATACCATAATTTTCGGTCGTTAACATCCCAGTTCCAGTGTTTATATTTGCTGACATTTCTTGCAATCAGTCACGGAAGACCACTCTGTACCAGGTTTTGAAGACATAAGCCTCTCTGTCCCCGAGAGGCTGAGCGAACTGCGTTGTTTATGTGCGAGGGAATTTAATGAGGCCGTTCCTTAACTACGCCATATCTGCCATGGAAACCGTCGGGAAGGCTCCCCGACGCCGCTAAGTCAAGGCTATACGCAGTCTATAGGCCCGCCGACCTACATTCGCTTTCGACTGGGAATTATCCAAGTTTTACATACATATACTTTTCTGTGAAAGGATGCGAATTTCCGTTTGAGGTGTTTGATGCAAGAATGGGTAGATCGTCTTGGGGCAAAGCCTTAACTCGTCGTTTTGTAGAAGCGCAGCCAATTTTAAAACACGCGCACTGGTTCGAAAACAAATGTAAATCCCTCTCGTTGTTACTTGAGGCAAACAACTCTATATATGTCACTGTGTCTGTCTCTCTCGATCGACCTGTCCTTCGGTCTGTCGATGAGTTGGTCGTTCTGTCAAATGTATGACACCTTATGTTTTAGTCATGGATCAGTCACGTAAGTGCAAGATTGCGTCCACGAGTTGCGGAAGATATTGCGAATTTGAGCTTTAGCCGCTCTGTCAATATACTCACTTATCACAACCCCAATGCCAAATCAAACGAGGACGTTTGATACTAAAACCCGGAAGCGAACGAATTTTAACTATTTGCTCTATTTTCTCAGAATTTTTCTTCTGGAAGATTTTCCGAGCATTATCCAACAATTTGCTGAAAGCGTGACAAGAGATCATTTGCAAACCAGCTAATTGTTATTCTCCCACTCCTCAGTGAGGCAATGAATTTCATATTTTAAGTTAGTTAATTGAATAACTCCCACGTATACAAGTAGTTTAGTTTTAGTATAGTGGAAGGTATCACTATATCATTGTATATCGTTATTAAAGCTAATTTATATTAATATTATGTGACTTTAAAATGACATTAATTTTTTCTCTTTGTTCATTTGCGAATCAGACTATAACCTAGGAAATTAATTAGGTAAGGGTTTTTTTTGGGGGGGGGGCATCTTCATCTTTGTAACCTTTCTTTGTGTGTTGTTGATTTCCAATAAAATTAGGGCAAGAAAGCCTTCACATTTGCATATTTTGATAAGGTTACTCTGAACCCTGGAGAATCTAGGTTAATTAATTCGGACATGTGTGTTAAAGTACCATTAAACTAACCATGAATAACTGAAGCATATATTACGCTAGTGACTGATAAACATCTGCAGTCAGAGGCTGAAAAAAGTATGAAACAAAGTATAGCACGTAACTAGCACATAACCGCCAGTCTGTCATGCGTAACGGCATTGTCTTAGCACGTCTCCATCAAACTAATTGACAAAGCATCCATCTCGAGTCAAAATTGAAAACACCTGTCTGTGGATTCCAGAGCACAATGTGAAATAAGAAGGCAAAGGAAAAAAAACAACACAAAAATCACCTGTCCATTATTAAACGAAAAGAAAGAGACAATGACTGAAAGATATATCTGAAATATTAATGCACGATATCTGCATCGCTTTTTCGTGCATTGAAATAGCCCAGTTTGAATGCAGAGCCTTCATCCAAATACACAGACAGCTTGCACGAAATGTTCCGATATCTATCATAACTACCACAAAAATAACTGTTTCTGCTTTTATTCTGAGCGTAGAATGAATCGGTATCGCAGTGTAAGTTCAAAACTATTTCACTGATATGACCGTGTCCATGCATGCTAATTATAGAGCCTGCAATTTGAGAATATTTAACAGGTCCGACTGGTAAAACTGACAATTGTTCATTTATTTAAATAACCTGGAAGTGGATAACCTTTCCGAAGAAAATAAAGAAACAACTGTCTTGAATCTTTCCAAGCACATCCGACTACACCCGAAACTTCCCCAAGCAGACGGCGAAAATAGCGACGAGACCGTTGACAAACAATCAATTTCAATGCGTGGCATTTCCCAGTAATTGAGAGTTGTGTGTGTCATGGTATGATACACAGTTGCATCACTTCTTGTTTACCACGTTCCTAAGTACATATACATGTGTACTTAGCACAGTTTCCGTGTATATGACTTGTTTTGTTCACACTTATACGTTGTCTGATTCGATCTCACACGCACAAGGCACTGTATGTGTCATGCGTTGAATGTATAATTAGTTCAAGATAATGCCTGATTTTCATCTCCAGGTTAATCGACTAAAAGGAGTGAAAATTTATTGCGGTTGTTAAAAAAGGGGGGCATTATTTGTTTTAATTTATAGGCAGTTGAATCTTCCGTTTTTTTTTTGCTCAATGTTCCATGCTCCATTGTATAGGCTGATTTGTCTTTTAAACAAACGTTGTTACAGAACACTTCTACAGGCCCATCACAACCACGTAGGAACCAAATATATACAGCTATTTTGTCTATTCGATCGTCAAGATCCCATCAATCAACAAATACATTATTTGTACACAAGACTTCATCTACTAGCATGTATCAGACAGTTGTGTAAGAATCTGTCGATGTTATCAACCATTTCTACAAGAATCAATCTATCAGCACGTATAAACTGTTTGTACAAGACTGCATCTATTTAGTTGTATCAACCATTTGCATAAAATTCCATTTATTAACATACATCAACCAACTGCACATATTGTATATGTATATGTCATCCATTTGTACAAAATCCCATCGACCTGGGATTAAGACAGTGCATGTTCGAATCATCTGAACAAGAATCCCTCTATCAGTACACAAATGTCAATTATAACTCAAATTCCATCTCTCATCATGTATCAACTATTTCTACAAGATTCAATCTATCAACACGTATTACGCATTTGTACAAAATTTCATTTATCAACATCATGTATCAACTATTTCTACAAGATTCAATCTATCAACACGTATCAAGCATTTGTACAAAATTTCATTTATCAACATCAGGTATCAACTATTTCTAAAAGATTCAATCTATCAACACGTATCAAGCATTTGTACAAAATTTCATCTATCAACATCATGTATCAACTATTTCTACAAGATTCAATCTATCAACACGTATCAAGCATTTGTACAAAATTTCATCTATCAACATCAGGTATCAACTATTTCTACAAGATTCAATCTATCAACACGTATCAAGCATTTGTACAAAATTTCATCTATCAACATCATGTATCAACTATTTCTACAAGATTCAATCTATCAACACGTATCAAGCATTTGTACAATATTTCATCTATCAACATCATGTATCAACTATTTCTACAAGATTCAATCTATCAAGCATTTGTACAAAATTTCATCTATCAACATCAGGTATCAACTATTTCTAAAAGATTCAATCTATCAACACGTATCAACCATTTGTACAAAATTTCATTTATCAACATCAGGTATCAACTATTTCTACAAGATTCAATCTATCAACAAGTATCAAGCATTTGTACAAAATTTCATCTATCAACATCATGTACCAACTATTTCTACAAGATTCAATCTATCAACACGTATCAACCATTTGTACAACATTTCATCTATCAATATCATGTATCAACTATTTCTACAAGATTCAATCTATCAACACGTATCAAGCATTTGTACAAAATTTCATCTATCAACATCATGTATCAACTATTTCTACAAGATTCAATCTATCAACACGTATCAAGCATTTGTACAAAATTTCATTTATCAACATCTTGTATCAACTATTTCTACAAGATTCAATCTATCAACACGTATCAAGCATTTGTACAAAATTTCATCTATCAACATCAGGTATCAACTATTTCTACAAGATTCAATCTATCAACACGTATCAAGCATTTGTACAAAATTTCATTTATCAACATCATGTATCAACTATTTCTACAAGATTCAATCTATCAACACGTATCAACCATTTGTACAAAATTTAATCTATCAACATCATGTATCAACTATTTCTACAAGATTCAATCTATCAACACGTATCAAGCATTTGTACAAAATTTCATCTATCAACATCATGTATCAACTATTTCTACAAGATTCAATCTATCAACACGTATCAAGCATTTGTACAAAATTTCATCTATCAACATCATGTATCAACTATTTCTACAAGATTCAATCTATCAACACGTATCAAGCATTTGTACAAAATTTCACCTATCAACATCATGTATCAACTATTTCTACAAGATTCAATCTATCAATACGTATCAACAAAATGCAACAGAAACTATATGTTCAACGTCTATCAAGTATTTGTATGAGAATCTATATGCAAGAATCAACTATTTGTATATTTATTTATCTATCAACATGTATCATCTATTTGTTAAAGAATCTTTACGTCAACGCTTATCAAATATTCGTATAAGAATCTACACCTAGTATTTGTGTAAGAATCTACACCTAGTATTTGTATAAGAATCTACACCAAGTATTTGTATTTGCATAAGAATCTTTTGTATAAGAATCTACACCAAGTATTTGTATTTGTATAAGAATATTGTATAAGAATCCACACCAGTATTTGTATTTGTATAAGAATCTATTGTATAAGAATCTACACCAAGTATTTGAATAAGAATCTACACCAAGTATTTGTACAAGAATCTGCACCACGTATTTGTATAAAAATCTATTGTATAAGAATCTACACCAAGTATTTGTATAAGAATCTACACCAAGTATGTGTATTTGTATAAGAATCTATTTTATAAGAATCTACACCAAGTATTTGAATAAGAATCTACACCAAGTATTTGTACAAGAATCTGCACCACGCATTTGTATAAAAATCTATTGTATAAGAATCTACACCAAGTATTTGTATAAGAATCTACACCAAGTATGTGTATTTGTATAAGAATCTATTTTATAAGAATCTGCACCAAGTATTTGTATAAGAATATACACCAAATATTTTATTTGTATAAAAATCTATTGTATAAGAATCTACACTAAGTATTTGTATAAGAATCTATACGAAGTATTTGTATTTGTATAAGAATCTATTTTATAAGAATCTACACCAAGTATTTGTATAAGAATATACACCAAGTATTTTAGTTGTATAAAAATCTATTGTATAAGAATCTACACGAAGTATTTGTATAAGAATCTACACCAAGTATTTGTATAAGAATCTACACCAAGTATTTGTATAAGAATCTACACCAAATATTTGCATAAGAATCTACATCAACATGTACATGTATCCACCATGTGTACATTTATTTATTTATTTATTTATTTATCTAAAAGCAAGTAGCAAGTATTTAAGTGAGAATCAACCGCACTTGAATACCTCTCCCCTATCAATATAAAACTCCTTCTGCACGAATAATCGTTTAGACTGATTTCGGTGTGTTTGCTAGCTCGTTATTCTCTCAACACCCAGCCTTAGGCGCCCTTAACCAAAACTTCGCGGTCCTGTAGCAGCACGTGTATTGTTTTATTCAGGCTCTGTAGCTCTCGTCAGGATATCAGCTATTCCTTAAGGACATTGTCGGGATTGTTACTGTCGATGGAATTCTCTCCTGATGTTTGATCATGTCTATAAAGTTAGGTTGGTGTGATCTGGTAGACCTCTCTTGGGGGAAGCCATCTATTGATCGGAGTTTCTGCCCAGCCAAGCTCGTTCGCCGGGGCGGCGTGACACATCCAGAGGAGTCGAGGTAAACAGTATTGCCTGGCAATGTACGGTCGTGACAAGAGCCAGATGAGCAGCGCTACCGTAAACATGCCAAAGAAAAACAGCGGCCAGCCCCACGAAGTCGAAATCCGCGCGGAGACATCCGTTAGCCTCACCAGATTTCTCAAACGGACAAACTTAAGTTGCCAAAGAAATTAAATTTTGAAAACCGTCGGCGTCATCTGCAAACGGAAGTATGAAATTATGTTTTTGACCACTACACTTTACCAAAGGTGCTACATACGCCAACCGTTAGAAGGGGATAGTCTGTGATGAATTTTTGCTTTGCCATGAAAGATGTGTCAGATATGATGTGGGCTTACATCTGTAAATTGATATGTACTACAGCATTTTTCACTGTCCTCTTGCGTTGTGTCTGAATTGCTCAGGTCTACCTGGATCCCGTTCACCGAAGAGGAAAATGTTCGAATCCAGCTCTAGCCTTAAATTATATCAGGAATTGTTGTTTTTTTGTTGTTTTTTGTTTTGTTTTCCTGTGAGATTTCTCAGGTTTCCGTTATCCGTATTACTTGCAGCCACCAATGAAATAAATCAATGTTAAGTTTGGCGTAAAAATAACAATCAATGAACGATAAGCCACATCTCGCTGTGGTGTTTACCGTTTATGGCAATCTGCCAGCGTTCAAACCACCACCATTTTGTCTGACTTCGTGTCTCTACTCTCCCGAGCTTAAACAGGACTCCACAAGATGTGGTTGACCCATCCAGGCCGTCCTCGGAAACGTCACCTGATTCGGTAATTTAAGATGTCGCTAAAAGCACTGATAACCATACTCTAGAATTTTTCACTTACACGGAACGGGGTCAGTGTTGTTGGCGGAAAAAACCGAGTGCCCGGAAGTAAACTTAAGGCCTTTGGCAAGTCAGTGTGGAATTTTCCCACAAGCAATACATCGTTAATAACAACCCTAAGACACACATGGCGTAAAAAGCAATACTCTAACAAGAGCCGCAGGACACGCAGTATGTCACATGCAGTACATCAGTGAGACATATGTGTGGCGTCATATGCATTACAGCGGTGACAAGAACCGCAGGATACAAATGGTGCCACATGCAATAGTGCGTAAACAACCACCAGACACGCACGGCGTCTCATTCAACACATGCTTAACCAATACCACAAGACACGCGTGGTGTCATATGCAATGTAACGTTAACCAAAACGTTTCGACACGCATAGTGCCACATGGATTACAACATTAACAATAACCACTAGGTTGCCATCGAGCTATCGATAACGGGATTCCGGTATGAGTGCATGATCGCCTCATAACTCAGCTGTTCGTTTCAGTCGATCAGCGCGTTAATTAAATGGAGATCCCACGCCGAATTAAAAGCTTCACATTTGTGACATCTTGATATGTATAGCTACCGTATATATAGTACACACACACGAAGCAATTTTATATATTTTTTCTCTCGGAGTTAAATAAGGTGTTAACTCAACGATTTGTGTGAGTATTCATTATGAACTGTGGCTTCAGTTTCCATTAGATTTTTACATTTTAGAGCAATAATCCAGGACCTATGACAGCGTGAAAACGGAGTGGTCGGTAGTCACAAAAACGACTTAAGACTTGAATCAAAACTTGAAGTGTAGCCACAATCAGAACGTTTAGCTTTAAGATGATAAGAATTTGCACACCGATTCTTTACTACAGAACAATGTGCCACAAACCACAAGAGTTCCTTCCTGTTCTGAGTTTGGTTTTAGAAGAATTTGCAATGTATGACTTAAGCTGTGTGATAAATACGAGCCCTGGATGATGAGTCCTTTTGATAATAAGTGCTCTAGTGTCCATATTTGTTTTGGTAACGTGTATCCTTTCATTGTCAAACACGCCTTACTCTCTACAGTCAATATTTGGCTACTTTCAAGCTACACCAAATATCACCCGCTATTATAATACTGGGCCGTTGTCAAGAGACGATCAAAACCCACAATTCATTATTTACGCGGATTTCATTCCGGGCATGTCTTCATACGATAAACACGTCAATCACACGTACAGGCACCCAAAGAAAAAAAACCCTTTTTCTGATTTGTCATATTTCCACTCATCTAAATTCCTTTTTTGTACATTTTGTTTTTTCTTTACTTTATCATATCCTCCACTACGTAAATAAACGCGCTGCGATTGTACGGCGAAATGCTTTACGTTGTTTGCGACGTCAACAGAATATCGTCCCTTCTTAATTCTCTGTTTAGGCCAACTCTGGGAAGTTCTCAAAACCGGTTATTTTATTTTTCCATAGAGTAAAATTGAACCATTCATCATCCCGGTGCTAAAAACGTGCTGGTCTTGGCCTGCGCTAAGTCCAATTTCAGACCAGATTGTGAAGGATAAATCAATTGCGTTCCGAGAAGTCCCGCCGGTACACAGCTATAGCGCCTCATGCGCTATCATAGGTGGATATATACACAGGACTTCCCAAGGTCAAGGTCGAAATGTTTGTGCCAAATAATGAATCAGGCTTATCGATCGCAGTTGACCCAATTTCCCCTTGCTTGGATTAAATTCTGACAACTGAACACAGCTTTATTATAGTCCTTTTCAAGTCTGTGTCAATGTCAGCCGTCAAAAGTCGCTGTTAAGTGAATGTACACACTTCTGTATAAACCTATATACACAATGTTTTCTCCTGCGATCAGAGGAAAGTTCATCTTATACATTCTATAGTTGCGATCCGGGTGTTAGATGTCCCGCTCCAATGCATGTCTCCTACAGTGTTCCATTGTAATCGGAAACGAGGTGTCTTTCATCCATCCATAATAAACTGATAAAACGCCTATATATGTACAACAGAATGTATCTGTTGAATGAATAATCGTCAGACCCAAATCTTTTGTTGAAATCTCAAGCAGGCTTATAAACTGTCACAGGGACACAGTTATGAAGTTTGCTGTTGACGACTACAGTAGTGTTGTTCATGCGAGCTGCAGCTCTTCGGATGATGTTAATGCTGTTCAGCGGTTGCTGCTGTCTTTCAATATTTGCTTTGATTCTTTGTTCAACAGATAGTAGTTTTATTGTTGATTGGGTGTCCATAAAGCCACGATATCAACCAACACAATCGATGTATGATATACATGTATATCCATATGTCTCATTTGCGTTTCGGGTCCAAGCTGGTCTGACCTTCGTTCTTTTGCAATGCATGGGTTATATGTCACCAGTTTGCTCGCAAAACCACTTTGCAAAGGCAGGTATGAACAACAGACAACACAGTCTAGGCCTGACTTGCATTGAGTAGTTTGTCTATGTATATTAATTGTTCAATTAGGAAATTAATGTTCGCACATTAACTGTTCAGTGAAGAAGTTTATGCCCGCACATTAATTATTCAATGGGGAAGTGTATGTCCACATATTAATTGTTCAGTGAGAAAGTTTATGTCCGCACATTAATTGTTCAACGAGGAGGGGTATGTCCACATATTAATTGTTCACTGAGCACACCAATGTTGATTGTTCAGGGGGTAATCTCCACGTACACAAACTGTCCCGTGGAGAAGTATATCCAGGTATATTAATTGTCCAACGTTCAGTGAATACACAAGTTGTCCAGTCCCCACATTTGTGCAATGTTCCATGGGAACTTGCCACAAGGGTATGACTTGTTCAATGAGAAATAAACACAAATTGTTTCGCGTGAACCAATTAAAACAGTAATTATAATTTGATGTATTCTACGTTCCATTAACAGGAGCTATGTATAAAGAAGCTTCTATCTACAGGTACACGGGTGTCTTAACACGTAAACACGTTCGTCTAACTGCTGTTTTGTTGGAGCTGAAGGCACGTCAGTCATCCTGGTTTGTTCCGAGTACGTGATTGCCGACAATGCGGACTAGCTCCCCTTTAGCACGCTTTACGCTGGTTCGATGCTCTGGGGTCAGGCAGAGCAGAGATATTCACAGAGCGTAGTCAACAACACGTGTAATACCAGGGAGTCCCTTAAATACCAGACTGTATATCACATATAGGAGATGAGCTTGCCATTTAACAATTACATCACATCTCTCCAAAGAATACAATGCCACTTGTTTCTTTTTATATCCAAGAACTTGCTCTTTTACTACGCAGACAAGAATTGTTACGTGGACGTGATTCGGTCTTGCCTAAAAAGCCAGTTCTCTGGAAATCAGAGGACACACTTGCGCGCATCTAAGTAAATCAAATGCAAATTTTCCACCTGTCAATCCTTCACAAAATCGATTGTTACATGTATGTTACCGAAAGAGTAATATTTCTCAAAATATGAGTGTTTGTAAACGATCTTAGTATAAGTTAGAAAGGCAGACCTTACACTTCGGGCTTCGTTGATGGTGTTGTCGGATATCGTAAACTTGATTATTAACATGAAGATGGATGTAGGCGACAAAGACTGTATTATATGTATATGTGTGACTGATGTTCTTGTTGTTGTTTTGTATAATGTAACAGTCATTCTCAGGCTTAGTTGTGGAGGAAACCGTGCATGTAGAGTTCAGATGAAACCAGTACAGTCATACTGAGATAACTCCATAGGGCTTGTCTCCATTTCTTCTGCTTAGTTTATAGACTGTTAGAGCTGGATAGCCATTATAGACTTGAATTCCAATTCTTAATGCAGACCTTTTCATTTCTTAATGTGGGCCTGTCCAATTCGTAATGAGCACCCGTCCATTTCTGAATTTTGACCTTTCCAAAGCGTAACCTGGATATGCACCATATTTATCATCTTCGGCATGGCCAATTGTCAATCTTGATCTGTCTAACTCATAATCTGAAACTGTCCAATTCTACAGTCTGAACATGTCCAACTCTTAATATGGACCTGTCCAATTCTACAGTCTGAACATGTCCAACTCTCAGTCTGGATATATCTGTATGTATATGTTTGGGGTTTAATATCGTACTTAACAATATCGCCTAATGACAACGATGAGTCGTTAGGCATATGTATATATAATGTGTCTTCTTGTATTCTAAAGTGCTGCCGCCACTGAATAATCATACCGTAGACACCAGACATGACACCCCACCAAGTCACATTATACTGACACCGAGCCAACCAAATCTGGATATGTTCCGCACATTTTAAAAAACTAAATTCAGCACAGGTGTTCAGAAAATTTACCCAGTGTAAGTATTTGTGTCTTAAATACACTCATGGAGGGTTTTACAAAACTATCTATGTATCAGATATTGTCTGATGAGATCATCCTCTATGTCATTTACAGCTGTAAACTGTCCTTACATAACTCAGTTTGAACAGCGATAACATTTTATTAAATGTGTGAAATGTTTGTGCTTCTTGGAACAAAGTATTAACTGATCGGAAAGGAGCAATTTTTATTTATTTATATGACGTTTTACGCCGTACTCAAGAATATTTTAATTATACGATGAAGTCTAACAGTATGGTGGGAGGAAACCATGCAGGCAGAAAGAAAAGGTACATGTGACAAATATCTCGTCTCATGTTAAGATCTATACATTAGAGTTTTATGTTAAATCGCACTGGTTTGTGTCAGTCTCAAACAATAGCATAAGCAATTAAATGTTTTTTTTTTTATCACACATATAGACGTAATAGGCCTTCTTTTGTTTTACGTCATATTCGGTTGTACCTATGCATGTGTTGTACACATCGCAGCTTACAGTCCACGTGTCTATACTCACGTTAACACTGTAGGCTACAGGACCTTCTCTTGTATACTCCGTGGAGTATATCATAAACAATTCATCAGTATAGTTACGGCAAACAAAACCAACAGGTCGCTAACCTCTGTTAGACGGCATGGAATTTATAAACACGTGTCACGTACACAGACACATGGCGTGGGAAGGCTGAGAATACAGCGAAGACTGACCATACAGCGTTAATTATATTGAAACAGTATTGAAAATATGTGAAAATGCTAAGTGTCATTAATTGTGAATAAAGTGTTCAATGCAAACAGCGTCATTTTGTTTCACGTGATCAAAGAATCACAAGAGAAACCTTTGAAATGTTTCACAGTCAACATTCATGTCAGATACGGTATATTGTATAATCTATTAATTACATGTGACATAAATTAATTCCTGCATGTGTTTTGTGATGCAACTAAAATGTACTTAATAGACTAAAATGTGTCTAATTTGGAGTTGATTATATAATCGTTGTATATAACTGGCTACCCAGATGTTTCGTGTTGCAGATATAGTGATAAAATATATACGATCATTTGTATAAACACATTTCGCTCTGTCGAAAATCCAACATTAGTGCTCTACATGGAGGTAAACACGCTGGTAGAATTAAAATATTGGCCAATCTGTTCTTCACACATTTATTTATTTAACTGGCGTCAAATCCACTTGTTTTAATCCATTTGTGAACTGACGAAGCACACGGCTGGAGGCAGAGACGGACCACCGTGTCATGCCAGGTTCCTGAGGAATCTCCTGGCATCTCAGCGGATTAAGTTGAATTCGAACTCGCAGGGTCATTGATCGGGGTTAGCTGCAAAAGATGTGGCCGTCGATATTGCTCGGTGAGTGCCGTATAATATGGAATGAACATAGACAATGTTGACAATTACCAAATGCGGGAGCTACCTGATCTATATCACGCAGGTCTGTCGCTCCCATAGTTGACCCGGTGCATGAGGATGTGATGTGTCACGTAGATCGAGTGCCAGTGATAACATCGGAGTCATAATGATCGCGCATGACGGTTATGTATCGTGTGTGAGTGTGACACCACTGCATGTCCCATTGTCACCATGCTTACAGTGCTGCATCACTGAATCATCACGACACGTAAAGGTAAAATCTAACGTAGTGTTTTTGGGCTGGTAGTTTGTTAGCTTGCCTATAGTTATTTCTATTGCAAATAAGAAGACCTCAATTTTTCCTCAAAACATTTGTTTAAGTTTAGAGCGATTGTTATTGGCTTATTGCGCATCAGTGGGTTTCATCTTACAGACTCGAAATCACAAAGGCTTCAAGTACTGATCGCCCTCATTTAGGAAGCCTCAGTGTGAAAAAAAGCTTTGTAAGTAAACGTCAAAAAAGACCATTGAAAAAGTACCTGAAATTTTCTTCACGGAATCCATAAATTATATGGTGGGCTGTAAGGTCTACTTTTAATGTCATTGAAATCAACACTGTTGTTATATAATATTGGAATAGCTCGTTCTTGTGCATGTGCATGGAAACACATTATTCCAGTAAATTTCATAGGAATCTTTATCAAAATGTGAAAAAAAAAAGTTGAAATAAAGCTAAAAGTCGTACTATCACAATAAATACAAATGTAACCGACGCATCCACTGTGATAGCATCCAAACTTCCTCTACCTTCATATTGGAATCACTTCACACCATAGGCTCGATTCGGTTACATTCGACATTTTCCAGCAAAAGATAAATTTGTCGACCATTTGGATTACAGCACGGAGATGCACCTATACACCATGAATACGGGGACAAACAACATCATTTGGGGCCTCAACTTTATTTTTATGATGAGCAATATCACGTACCGTTTCCTCCCACCATAATGCTGGCCGCCGCCGTATAAGTGAAATATTCCTGAGTACCGCGTAAAACACCAATCAAGTAAATAAGTATCACGGAAAGAGCGTCCGAGTCCAGTTGAGTCACGTGATCCGAAATGGCGATTGACAAAGTCTGTAAGTCACAGACTGTGTAATGTTCAGCTTGAATATATAGCACAAACGAAACGACTGCAGCCTTCCAGGTTAGTGAGTGAAAGGATTCCGAGTTTCAGATTAGCTCTAACATTTCTTTACCTTTGACGGTAAACCAGACATTTCACACTGTTAAGATCATGAAAGGGTCTAAAAGCTCAATCACGCTGTACCATAGATCCTAAAACAAGAAGAGCAAGGCAGTGTTTTTTCAAACCTATTGGAAGTCGTGTATTCATAACAGGCATCGTCTTATAAAAGACTGCTATATGCACAAGAGAGTGTGCAAGAAATTTTGTTGAAAAAAAATTCCATGTGACCTTCTGTGATTCTGAAGCACGAGGTTTGACGCACGCAGACTGTAGCCTACTAAGTGCTCAAAGACAGTTTACTAAAACAGACGAACTGGGTGTGTGTTATTGTCATGTTATCTTCTCAGTGCATTTCCGCTGTAGATATCTGTGTTCAGGGTTCATTGAAGTGCGCTATGTACTTGTGCTGTGGTTTTTGTCGGCGAAACCATACAGAGTGACTTTTTTTTCAGAACCGTTAAAAAATCGACTTGTCTACTTAACAGAAATCTGATTGGCTGAAAAACAAATCTCTCCAGACCGCGGATACACACATTTGCTCGTTTTATGGAGCTATAAGGCAATTCCTGGCCGCGGTTGACCGACATTCTGATGGGAACGCCGAGTGGCGTGGTTCACTCGATTTGCGGCACGTAAGCCATCCTTGCAGTTTCTAGGAATCACTGTAACCTAGAGTCAGGCCTACTGGACAAAAGCCCGAAATCGATAACAAGAGATAATTCCTCAACTTCACCGTTCGTCTCACAGAATGCATCCATTCACTTTACTGACAATGTTTGCAAAAGCGTTACCGAAGTCAAAGGCTTTCAACATGAGGGTTGGAAGTCGTTCATGAAACGGTATAGATGTTGTAAAACTTCGGAAATTGGTCGTTGGCAAAGCGGAACACATTGTCAGATAATATATATTATGGCTGAGTAGAAACCATCCCGTATTGATCTGTTTTCGACATGGCTTGCCCGTATATATGGACATGTCCCGAGATGGCGTAATATTACCTTCCCGAGCAGCGGTAATAAATTGACCCTTTTCAATCACCAACGACTTCCATTTAATTTCCATTTCCGGGCATTAAGCGCACATTAGGCCGGACTGAACGAGTCCGCAGGGAATGATGAATTTCGTAACGAAACCACCGGAGATTCGCCGTTAGTGATTATCCAATGCTTTTATACAGTGAGTTCCTAACCGTTAATGATGACAAAGTGCGATACAGTGGAGATAATGTTGTGACGTTTTAACACGCACAAACTAGCGCTACCAGCGACGTGCAAAACAGTTAATACATAAAAATGTTTCGGTATGCGGAAAATTTCAATCGATGCATGGGAGACAATTGGAGACAACTCGGTGGTTGTTGGTTTCTGCATAGTTTGACGATGAGGAATATTATTAATGATATGTGTTGATTAACTCCGTACTAACGATAGTTAATACACACTGGATGTCCACCAGAGTTACAACGAATTTCGCCCGGAGATACCGATACCGAAGACTTTAAAAGAGGAACTTGTAACTTCCTCGCTTGGCGTTCAGCATGAAGGGGATAGTTCAACGGCTGGTTGACCCATATCAGTATAACGGCTCGGGCGGGGCTTGACTTCGGTAAGTCGTCTCAGTGAAGCAGCACTAGATGAAAGAGCGGTGGAAATCCTTCCTGCAACAAGGAGGCACATTTCCTGCACTCCATGGATTCCTTCGTCGTCATATGACTGAAAAATTGTTAAGTATCACGTTAAACCCAACAGGGTATATCAAGACAAATGTATGTAGGCGACAGATGTACAAGAGCAATTAATACGTGAAACTTATCATAGGATGTATTGGGCTTTGAAAGCATCATGTTCACATTCATAGTTGTATCTATCAGTCAGTTGCTTTATCTGTAGTGCAATCGTTTAGGCAACATTCTTAAATGTGCATTTCCGGAACATAGGTCGATGATTTACCTATATGCACTCAGTTCGTGTCGATGCTGTATCACTGAATTAAGAACAAGCGAAACTGAGCCAGAAATGGTGAAATTTTGATATGATTTTACTAGGACATTTTTCATTTCTTCTCCCCTGCGCACACTGCATGGACACTCATGTTTGGTTCCTTATTTGGATAAAGAAAGTCAATAGTCAATGTGGTATGAGTATTAAAGGGGATTATTAGCACATTGTTTCTTTGATTTGATTTATTTATTTGATTGGTGTTTTACGCCGTACTCCAGAATATTTCACATATACGACGGCGGCCAGCAAGTCAATAGTCAATGTGGTATGAGTATTAAAGGGGATTATTAGCACATTGTTTCTTTGATTTGATTTATTTATTTGATTGGTGTTTTACGCCGTACTCCAGAATATTTCACATATACGACGGCGGCCAGCACTATGACGGGAGGAAACCAGGCAGAGCTCGGGGGAAACCCACGATCATCCAGAGGTTGCTGTAAGACCTTCCCACGTATGGGTGGAGAGGTCTTTGATTTGTGTTGTCCTTTAATTGTGAATAACTGTGTGAAATGTTTGCACATTAATTTGCTTAATTCGCAATTCTTGATTCGTTGGTCAGGGCTATTCACACAATATATTCTAAATCTTCCTTTGACCGGGTTATTCGCACATTGATGACAAAAAACTTATAGTTCTTGATTCCTTTGCCAGCGTTATTCGCCCATTGATAGCCATGAATTACAAACCTTTGTACATTTGAATTTTTTCACTTACAGGATGGCGTTCAGTTCTATACGTGAAGTAAACCGGAATGCATGGGATTGACCACCGACATTTGCTTAGTTTCTGTCGAATTTTGGTCTAATCATAAGTATGCATAAACTGGTCGCTTAATGTATGCACTCATGATCAATGCGTTTTGTAGTGTGTCGCTATATAATGCCATATACACGACGCCGGGTATTGCTAAGCGTTTTGCACCACACGTAGGCCTACATTTAGTCAATGTGCAAGCCTCAAACGGCTTGCTCAGCTGCGTACCGGTGTTCGGGATGAAGAATGTTGATGGCTTGACCACCATTTGTTCGTCTAGGATTATTGTCAGACAGGTCACTCTGATTAACTATCAGCTGTCTCCTTGACCCTTTCTGTCTTTTATTCACCCTTAAATACGTATTTAACGAGTCTATGTATAGATCGGGCCTGTACAAGCTTTGTCCGCAGTCACCGCTGACCCTTCGCTGACCTCTGTATGACCTCGGGCACTTGGTGAAGGATCCTACTGCCCTACAGTTGGTAAAAGTACATCGCCCTATTTTATTACGGCTCCATAAGCATGAACTGTCGCTTTGCGTAGTGATGTCCAGTGAGAGACTTATGGCCGGCGTCCTTTGTACTGTAGAACGAAACATTCGAATGAAAAAAAATGCGTTTTTTGATTCAAATAAAGGGCATAAGATATTATTTTTAGGGCTGAAACTAATTTTTTTCATCAGGAAATCTTCCTAAATATGTGACTTGCAAGCTAACCTCAAAACCTATGCAAGATGCATAGAACTATTGAAACATGACTAACGTACATGTAACCCTAGTTACATTAGAAATTTAAGGTATATAGTTCTTTGTATGCATGGCTTTTTTTTTCTAACCCTGCATTGAAGCCCGTTACTACAGTACGTTCATTTTTCATAAATGAGCGACACGCACCTTAAAAACGTGAATGCGGACGTGACTACCTGCAGTGGACTGGTTTAGTAGACGAGTTAGAAAGTAGTCCGTCCGCAGTCTTGATCACAATATGGCACCACTACTAGAGTCCAGTCAGCGTGCAGCCAATGGGCTGCTTATTAGGTTATTCCGCCGCGGTGTCTTGATCCAGAAGTATATGCGATCTAACTTGCCCCAAGCTTGACCTACACCTTTCGGGCATTTCCACATCGGGTTTCACCACCATTAACTTGTCAAATATTTAACTTACAATAAAACATTGGCAGACAAAAAGAGCAAGTATGTTTGCATTTCGCATGCGTACAGAAGGTGTTACTGTCTACTTAATACTTAAGTGAAGTTGATCCTGTCTGAACCAATTAAGTCTTCAATGGGTCACCAGGTGTCTTGGGAACTGACACTGGGTCAAGGCGCTTTAACACCAGGTGCACTTCGTGCTGACATAGTGTACGAAAACAGAAATGTTCCATAGATTTTATTTTGTACACAGGTTGATAATTGATAGAAAACGTTGTAACAAAATAGAAAAAAAGAAACTGACGCAATTTTAATAACTTAGTAAATATATCGTATGAAGGTAGTTAAGCGCGCATGATCATGGTGCAACCCATCTTCATAGCTTTATTAGTAATCTGCTTAATTTTGTGAGATAAAAAGAATGCTAGTATTTAAATCATTAGGGTTTTTAAAAAAATTTTTTAGAACAAATATCCACAAGAGAACATTTTGTTAAGAACTCATGAGCAAAAAATCTTCTCTCATCTTTTAAAATAATATAGCATTAGCAGACACATGGCAGGTGTTTTTATGCATAATGGGACATAATGGGACAGGGCTTTCTTGAGTGCCACGCGTGTAAAGAGAGTTTAGCGAGACCTCGATAACTGCTTACAAAATAATGTCGATCAGGCAGAACAAAGATGTCCAAACTGTCACTGGGACATCATGCGTGGTCAAGAGTCCCGTAAAGCACGGCTCCGAAGGGTTTCCCAGATTGTTTGTTCCAATCAGCGTAAAAACGATCTCATTCTGACAGGATAAAGGTTGGCTCATTAAATCGCCCGAAATAAACACAGTCGTCAGTCATTGATAGGCCTGACACGTGCGATGTACTGGCGTTGGTCACGCGAGCAATTCTGGGTGGCAACTAGCACGCTCTTGTTTTGCTTTTTTAATCAGTGCATCGTGACATGCGATGTACGTAGAAGTTTGTGGAGACAGAGTGCTCTGAAGAAGATAATTGTAATGGTATATTATCCCGCCACCAGTGTATAATAGCCAGTATATTTATTTATTTATTTGTTTGGTACTTAACGTAACATTCAAGAATATTTCTCTAATAGGACAGTGGCCAGCATTATGTGATGGGAGGAAACCGGACTGAAACCCAAAAACCAGGCGCAGGTTGCCCAGTTGGACCTTAAATATAGCTACACATACACAGATATTCAAATTAAGACAACAACATTTTAGTAACTCCACCAAGTATTAAAATCAAAATTGTAACAACGTTTCAACCCGAATCGGCCACATTACAAGAGGAGACACCGGTGTGAGCACTTAGGAATCGCATGTCCACATCAAGATTGCACAGTGATGATACACCACATCAGCATTACTGCATTACCACAGGAAAAAAACAGTATAAGTATTTGTCCGCAGCATGATGGCTCATTGATGGAGCACCGTATACGCATGACCACACTGTCGGAGGAGACATCGTCGTGACATAACAGAAATACTTGTGAACGTTATACATGCGGATAAAATGCTACACAAACTAAAGCACTGTTAAAAAAAGTACACTTGTTAGCTTAAATATCCATTTTAAAAGATAAAATCTTATCCATTTTTTTATTAACCAGTTGAGTTAACCAAAAAAGAAACTTCCTCATGTTTATTGTAAACTCCTTACAGTTCCAGTACTTAACCTACATATATACAGCTTGTTTCTAACGAAGGCAAATTCATGGTTGTTAGTAGAACATCCCCACTTCACCAGATACTTACACAAGACCTCATTTGTTAAGAGCATTTCTGGCTTAAGTCGCTTAGCCGGCTTGGACCTCCTGTAGGCTCACAGTAAGCCTATATATGTCTTTATCAAGTATATATGCGTAATAATGATCTTGGCCTTGCAGCGTTTCGCTCATTTTGGAAACTATTTAAATGCTAAATCTTTCTGAGAAACTCACCGATGTTTTTCTCCCAGCCAAAGGCAAAAATTGATGACAATGGCCATTAATACCGTTGAGCGTTTTTTTTTTTTCATACTCTCAATTTCCCGTCTAAATGCAAATTCTAACCCAGCCAACTCTATCTGATAGGGCAGCCATATTGATTCCACTGGCACCGGAACATCATTCGTCTCCATTATTATGTCAACGGTCGCCAGGTGTCGTTAATGGTTAGATGGGAAATTCTACTGGATGACACACAGTTGACAGTCTCGCGAGATGAAGAACTTCCGCTCGTTAATGATTGTCCATATATTTCATTTATTCAAGTAACACTTTAACAAGCACTATAAGCATAATGTTTGGACAGTAAACAAAAGATATAGTCACATTCCTTCCACCTCAAGAAAAGATCAGTTATATGGAAGTGGGGTCAGATCCAGCTTTTTGTAGCTTTTGTTTTTTTTTTTCATTTGGTGTCCAACAGAAGAAACTCTATATAACACATAACTGTAGCTCTAAAAATAATACAAGATCGACAAACACGACTGGCAAGCAAAAGATTCTTTTACTCTGGATTAATGAGTTAGTGCAAGATGTCTCGAGTCTAGGGAAGAAAACCAAGGAAATTAAAACAATCTATGATAAAAATTTGTGTAAAATACTGTATGTTAGCTGTATCTAATATAACAGTAGAACTGTGATATGTTGATGTTACGAAGCCGTCCTTAAAATCTGAATGAACAAAAGGGGGAAATCTGGATTCAGTTTCACAAAGTGGCGTGCGACACTTTTTTAATTGTACATTCGTCGTACGACGTTTTGTACGTCACTATTATCTTACCATTGCCCTATATGAGCGAGTATCGTAAATGTACGTCTCTGTGAAACTGGCCCCTGTGCAGGCCATTTCTACAAATACATGTTCCCATTATACATGTAGTTACGGACACGTTGTCATGTCAATTACAGACATACACATGCATGGTGCTATTTTAGTTACATTCATATGTTTGCCATGGTAGTTACTGACATATGTGTTACAAACATGTGTTTCCATGCATGGTGCGTATATTTACAGATATGTCTTACCATGGTGGTTACAAGCAAATATGTTTTTACGCTATTTACAGACTAGCTACGACTTTCAGCCGGAAGATTTCTCAGCTGCATGTATTTGGCGCTTTGAGGTGGTTTTCTTCAGGCTCTGTTCAGTTTGACCACACTCGTATATACCTGTCGCTACTATACAGGTGGCATATATTTGAGTATATGACATTTTACTAGTAGGTATAAATAAACCGTATCACTGTCAGTTTGTTAAGATATGTAACACGTAACATGGTCGAATATAGGTATGTGTGTCATTCGTATATAGAACGGGTTTTACAGTAACGTCTTTTGTAGTTTTGTAGTCAAGCAATATGCATATGATTCAGTCTTCATGCATGTGCATTAGGTAGGACCCATATATTCTGTGTGATTTCATACCCATAAAGCCTACAGTATATTTGTCTGCTGATTACCATAGTAAGTTCAAATACCCTATCGTAATAGGGGCCGTGGCTCAGTTGGTTAGAGCGCTAGCGCAGCGTAATGACCCAGAGGCCTCTCGCCAATGCGGTCGCTGTAAGATCAAGTCCAGCTCATGGTGGCTTCCTCTCCGGCCATACGTGGGCAGGTCTGTCAGCAACCTGCGGATTGCCGTGGGTTTCTCCCGGGCTGTGCCTGGTTTCCACCCACCATTATGCTGGCCGCCGTCGTATAAGTGAAATATTCTTGATTACGGCGTAAAGCACCAATCAAATAAATAAATGAATAAACCCATCGTTATAACACGGACGCTGATAGGCTTGTGTCTGTATGGCATGTAGACAATACAGTAAGGGATATATTTCAACCTATAGCACTCATGCTACCACTGACAATATGTAGACCTTGCACTAACAGAATGCTTTGTGCTTCGTAAAGTGGAATCTGACATAAGTCCAAATTTAAAACATACCCGGTAGTTACAATGCTTCATTTTTGGTACTGGATATTGAAATGTGTGCATATATTTTGTGTTGTATATTTACATTGATGAGTTGATCAAACTTATGTTTCATAGGGCCTATAACTAAACTCTCAAAATTTGAGCTGTGGAATATAGGAACTAATCAAAATATAGCCCTACAACTGTACACGACTTGATTCATTTGTTGTTATATTTATACCTTGTGAAATGCGAACAAGAGTTTAGAACTTTAAAACCTTCCTACATTAGCATACTTTTGATACCTATAAGTACGACGTTAAACCCCAAGCACTCATTCACTCACTTTAATATCTATGCTCATAGAGTTTCAGAAAGTTCCGTTCCTGATTACGGGTTAATTCACGATGAGGAGACTCATTCGTTATCAGAAACGGATTAATCGTTTTGATCAACGAAAATGCCATTAGTCATCATTTGAGGGACGGATTTACTGGAAGGCTGTTTTTTTTGTTTTGTTTTGTTTTGTTAGGGTTTTATCACATTCACGCCCCTGCTCTGGTTTTACTCTCTATGTCTTTTATATAGTTTACTTGCAAACCGCTTATTTATAGAGCAGACAAATAAATATAAAGTCTGTACAGAGCAGACGTGCTTGCATTCAAGACACGTGCAGGTGTTGCGGATGATCAATTTCTGACAACGCGATACCTCGGGTATATATATACATATATATATATATATACTCGAGGCCTATCTAAATGAGAACCATGCAAGAACCGCATAACCTTTGCTATGGTTCAGGGGAAGCAAAGAAGATTGATTATTGCATTGGATCAGGTCAAGGTCTGCGATTCTTGTAATAATTATTTCGTTTATCACATCAATAACATTTATATTCAAGTACCACGCATTAATCTTGGTTTTCTTGTCAATAAACAGTTTAATTACCACTGTGTCAAACTCCACAATGGAAAGTAATAAAGCCAATAAAAGTCGCTGTTTTTTTTATAAATATATACCAAACAATTTGTCACGCAGAAGTATCAATGAAAGCATGGCATTGTTATACATAATGCTTCAATGCCAAGACGTATATAAAACCATTATATGTAATCAAGAAAATCATATGAAAATGTATATATTCTCTTCAACACCATTTTAGCAGTATTTTTTTTACTGTGTCAGTATATCACACATAGCAATCAGTAAATAAACGAGTTCTTCAATTTGGCTTTGTTATTTTACCTAAATGTTTGAAACCATATTTTAAATTCCAGCTGACCTTTCTGCCGTGTGAACATTTCAATTTCAATTTATCAGTGCATAGTTAATTTGCCATTATGTCACAGATGAGCACTAAGTGGGGTCAAGCAACGTAGCTATATATGACCTGTATAGTACTTTTGTATTGCTACTTTAATCAAATTTACATATAAATAGGCAAATTTGCATGTGTAGTTTTTTGTTCGATTGAAATCCTCCAAGGCTGCACGTGATACATGCCCCGCCACTATCTCCGGCTGGACTGTGCATGACATGTACACGGTCTGTGTTAATTTCCTGAACACCTGTCTTGCAGTTCTGAAGGGTAGGTCAACGTGACTCGATGTACTCGCCGGGAAATCGACGTCTGGAGCGGCCTGGATGAGCTCGTTTGTCACACACCCAGCGATAGCCCAAGACATATCTATAACCTACTGTTAAGGAGATTTCATATAAAACATATATTTGTTTAATACTGAATAAAACAAAAGATTTGAGATGGTATTTTTTTGGTGATGGGCTAAAAATTGGGCGATACTATTATGCAACTTTTATAGTAAAATTAATAATGCAATGTATTTAAATAATCGACAGTCACATTGCAAATGTAAACCTATGGAACATGGGTGTGTCTTTGAGTCGGCTGTGATGATGCCACAATAAGGGAAATAAGAAAATGTAAATATTTAATAATGAACACATCCATATTCCATTAACGTGTACGTGTAAGTGCCGCTGAATGAAGTAAGTGTAAAAGCATAGGCGTATATCAGTCTGACTAAAATCAGATTGAATGTTAACTTTGTTAGCCTATTAGCCTATCGAAGCCTATACATACGATCTGATTTTCATCGGATTGAGGCATGCGTATGCATGTGTGCAGTTCAATGTCGTATAGCCAAACAGACACGTTAAAAATAAGTACCGTAGTGACTTTCGCTGTGGCGTGGGGTCATAGGCTTTACATTTTTCATGGTGAAAACAGGAAACTACTCCTGAAATTATGTGAAGATTCATAGGTCGACAGTGCGAAAAAAGGCGCTTAAATTAAGCTGTGCGCTGCGTCTCATACTGCGAGGAACCTATTCGGTGCTGTATAGATGGCCGCCGTTTGGAACTTTCACATGACCTGCCAGTAGACGCACATCTCTCTGTCATTCTGGTCGAAATCAGGGCAATGAATGCATTTTAAGAAGAAAAACATGGCAAATGAAAGCCATTCGACAATGCTTCGAAACATTTCATTGGCTTATAACTTGGTTAATTGGCGACTTTGAATGCGAGGATCGCTCCGTTTGGTGAGCAAAGCGACCTCTGTTGGGCAACTTGGAAATGACTGTGACCCAAAATGGAAATCGATTAGGTCTCCTGATATAGCCGGCGATGAGTCATACAATATTGACCCATTGTGGCAGATGCTGGAAATACCACTATTATTGCTATAACATTTTATTTACATGCGTTCCTAGCAGACAATCTGGCTTCCACTCTGAACTGATTTTTTTTTTTAACTGGGATCCATTATTGTCATCAAATATGCTTTGATATTTTGTTTACACACAAGTCTGCTTGCCTTGCACAGTCGATCAGCCTTCTCTACTGGACTGGACTTTGTGTATTACAGGCCATTCACCTCAGAAGAGTATTGACCTATATATGTTTTGATTTATACGCAAGACCATACGTGAGTTAGACAACCTGTTGTATTTGACTGGCTTTTGACTTTTACAGGTGCACCTGGGTACCGATAATATCTTTTATCAGTAAGCATTGATAACAAACTTACATGTAAACTATTCTACTCAGTTTCTCAGTCTCTGCAAACGCCTAATCCATCTTCAAAAAAAAAATATATCTCCACTTAAATCGTTCACTGAGTGATGACGGATTGTATTTTTGGGGGAACCGCGAATGTTACATGACTTCTCACTTCTCACCAGATCATACTTTCCACCCAACGGAACAGACTTCTCCACCCAAAAGCACAGAATTTCTGGCCCAAATACGAAGACATCCTCATGGCACAAATAGGCGCAGACTTTCTCACCCAAATATACACAGGCTTTTCCGACCACCAAAAGGGACACTTTCCCACCCAAATTTATGAGGAAGACTTTCCCTTCCAAAAGCTCAAACTTCCCAAAAAGGCACACTTTCCCACGCACAAGCACAACTTTTTCCCCACCCCAAATCAGACTTTCCTTCCTAAAGACACGTAGACTTTCCCACCCAGAAGCAGACTTTCGTGCCCAGAAGCGCAGACGTAGCCTTCTTTTCACACACAATGGTACAGACTTTTCCGCCCAATTAGGCAACTATCCATCAAATTGTTAACTTTATCGCCCAGGTTGAATGAACTAACTTTTAAAAACTTCATAACGCGCTGGATCACATGAGTGAAGATACGTGTAATACTTATACACATGCACCTCAGTGATCCCCTCGCAAATTCATTCGTAAATGTCTTTTGGGCTGACGTACAGTTGGTAGATAAGCTATAAGGTGACACAATCATGAGACAGAGAGACACTGTCACGAGTGTCTAGAGGTTTTAGGGTGAGGGAAACTGGGTCAAAAGTTCCGTTTTGGTGAACACCACTGTAGCTTTTGACAAAGCCCAAAGCTAGAAAACTGCCAGCAAACGTACTCCTCTTGTTAAAGGAGAAGACAACTTAAATATCAAACAAATACCATTGAAAAGAGTATGCATTTTCTCGTAGGTGCATGCCATAAAAAACATTCTAATATGTACCTCAAGTTGATAAATTATAAATAAAGTCAGCGCCAAGAACTAGTCCTGAAGTCTTCTGTGTTAGGAGGAAAATTGCCGTCGGAAATCGCCGAAGTGCAGTTCGCACATTTCCGGTAGAACTCTGCTTCTCAGAAGGTAGCGAACAGTACAGTTCGTTTTCCGCTTGCGATCGGGACACCGGAATGTTGGACGTAAGTTCCGAGTTTACACGAACAAGCCGGCAGTTTTAACCACTCTCAATGGCTAAGAGGCAACACACTTCAGCATAAATTACAGGGTGTTAAAGATGGAGGACGAAATGGACTCAGTGATTTATGCAAGCTTTGCCGTTTTCAGGCTTTATGTGTATGGTGAGGAAAAACCGCAAAATTATACAGCAGGCACCACCAGAAAGAAAAAAATGTGCTCTTTTCAGCCTATAGTGTCATAATTGTAAGTTTTCATCTCCTTTAAAGTTTATGAAGCACATTTCGTTTGAGTTAACAAATTTTTTTTCCCATTTTTGTTTCCCTTTCTCCCTTTTTCCCCTTCCGTTTTCTTTTGTTCACTGTTGTGAAACATGATTAAACATCTGCATGTAAATTATGTACATTGCCATGTATATTTCTTTCTCTGCTTTACTGATGGCAGGATGTCAGCTAACATATAGTCAGTGTCATTTTCAGGTTTCAGGTCTCGGCATTCTAGCTTGAATTCCACGAATCGCATGCGGTATAAATGCCTGTGTATATCATATTTATAGCTCGCTCTTTTGCGCTGATGCAAGAATGACGGCTGGCTTATAAATACTTATTTGAAGTTTCTGCTGGTTTGTTCCACTCCAGAGGTTGAAGTCAGATGGTGCGTATGTTCCGCACCATTCGCTGACTAAACAACAAACCCTTTTACCAGACCCCTGGTTTTCTGGCAGTCGGTCGACAAAGGCTCGGATTTCACGCTATATTTATATGCTGACAACGCGAGGTTCAAGGCTGAGCAAACAGCCGATATAAGCAGACAGGGGCACAGTGACCTACAGTCTGAAATATACAGCTTACAGACTCTTAAACTACCACAGTTTGTGACGTACCAGCTGGAGTTCAAACCCTGGTCTCGTCGCAAATTTGTTTCGTTTACATATGCTCCCTAGCTATATCTCTGTGTATACACGTATAACTCACTCACTGTGCATGGTGTTATGATTTTAAGTAACGGCTAAACATATAGGAGTATATATATTTTGTCAACATATAGGAGTATTATAACGCAAGAAATCTCAAAGCATAAACATTTAATGAAAGTATCTACATTCGCATTATTGTGATGATATGAGTGAGTGAGTGAGTCAGTGCTTGGGGTTTAACATGATGATATGCTATTTTAGACGTATCTCCATAAAACTTTGCGGTGTCTCTCCTCCAGTCAAGCATAAACATAGTATTTATTTATTTATTTGATTGATGTTTTACGCCGTACTCAAGAATATTTCACTTATACGACGGCGGCCAACATTATGGTGGGAGAAAAACCGGGCAGAGCCTAGGCGAAACCCACGAACATCCGCAGGTTGTTGTCAGACCTGCCCACGTACGACCGGAGAATAAACATAGTAAGTTATATCCTTCACAATTAGGTAAGTCCTAACTGTATTTATTTATTTGATTGGTGTTTAACGCCGTACTCAAGAATATTTCACCTATAAACTACGGCGACCAGCATTATGGTGGGAGGTTTAATTATAAACAGAAGCAGTATTAATAAGTATATATGAGGCGGTTGATGTCGCCATTTCCAATACTTTTCCGACAGTCTCTACTATTGGTTTGTGTATCGGAAAGTTTGTGAGGTACACGTTTCTCTCTCGCCCCTTAAATAATTGTATATGTTTGGGATAATCGTCTAAGGAAGCATGTATATGTGCCATGTAATTAACATAAGCAATTAAAAGAATGCTTGAACCCTTCTGTGCCAGTGCTATAAATGCTTCGAAATGATATTCAGATGTGAATACCATTGAT
This sequence comes from Liolophura sinensis, assembly GCF_032854445.1. Lineage (NCBI taxonomy): Eukaryota > Metazoa > Mollusca > Polyplacophora > Chitonida > Chitonidae > Liolophura > Liolophura sinensis. The sequence continues at coordinate 46,826,452 of NC_088295.1, forward strand.
CACAAAATCGCATTATAATATAACTTATTTATTTATTTAGTTGATTTAAGTTTTACGCCTCACTTAAGAATATCCCACTTATACGACGGAGGCCAGCATTATGGTGGGAGGAAACCGGGCAGAGTATAATATAGTTTCGAAAAGTTACAAGATCAGCATGGAACAACCATATCGGACCTATATACGCATTGTGGGCTAGTATGCTTAAACGATGTTGCGATATTCTTGCGCGGGTCTATGGTGGATAGTTACAGGTCTGTGTATATGTATATAGGTGCATGATTGTGGCTGTATATTTGCATTTGACATATATCTAGATGTGCATTTTAGAAAATATTTCCTCTTAATTCGTCATTATCCTTATCATTCACAAACACGTGTGTGCCACGTAACTATCTTAGGGCTTGAAACAAAAACATGATATGACTCACGTTTACGTGATGGACCACGTGCGGTCACTCTGACCTCAACCAGCTAATCGAACACAGACACCGCACGAACAATGTACGGGTCAAGGCAGATGGTCCTGGTACAATGTACAAGTCAGCGATATACATGTGTATAACCTTTGTAATTGACCCACGAGAATCTCGTCATTGCGCAATATGTATTAACCTTTATTTTTTTTTATTTCTCACACATCTAAGTAAAAATGCTTATATATTAACATGATATATATATTTGGTATCATGAAGAGCTGAGTTACTGTACAAATCCGATCTTTTCATATATATATTCTAATGGATATATATTTTGACAGCATACTTGAAGGCCTGTATGTACAATGAAGCAGTTTAACGTTAATGCCGGGATTTATCTCGTCGTCAATCAGTTGAAACAAACCCTGAAGTGAAATGATGTCAAATCGTTTAATATTTATAATGTGGAAAGACTTTACTTGTTTCATGATTCTCGCTAACTTATTCATCTCGTAAACATGTATTACTTTTTTATGTGCAGTTTCATTTCAGACTTAGTATCATTTCCGTGCTTTTGTTTATAGTCCAAAGATTTCCTTGAAGAAAATATAACCGGATTATTACAGCATTGTTCCAAACTGCATGAAGCGGAGATTGAACATGGAAATGATGAAAATATCAAGATCGAACAAAATAAAAAGGTAGATTTTCAGTTTTGTTTTTATTCCATTTTTTATGTTTTAGTGAAATAAATTTGGTGTCGCCTTATATATAGGTATTGTTTGGTTAGCATTGTAGTATGCCGCATAAAGCCTTCTCAGTAACATTTCATTCAAAACATCGCATCTCGCCAGACATGCACGTGCAAATGCACATGAATGCAATTGGTGTATATGACCTCAAGTACTTTTCAACGATCGTGGGCCCCGTAAAAAAAGTGAATCTCACATGCATATCTCATATATATATATATATATATATATATATATATATATATATATATATATATATATATATATATATGTATGCCTACGTGTTTGTCTGGATGCATACAACTGATACTCTATATTAATTGTATAGAACATGTATACCATTCAACGAATCTTGCACAGATATATGCGAACCTGTTTCCTTTCAAGTCTTATCATCAAAATGGCCGGCATATTTTATTTATACTTTCGACTGTGTGGTTAATTTTTTGACTGGTGTTTGACAGCCAGTCTGTTGTTCTCATGAACTTTACAACACCATTTGATATTGTATATGCGTAAGATAGGTTTGAACTTAACAAAAGAAATCTGGGGAAAATTGCCTAACCGAGAACAGTTAATCTCCCCTGTATACTCCGCACTTAATAGTATAAAGACGTCTCCAATTCCAAACCACGCTGCTTTGTGCGAGCAAACCAAACACGACGTATACCTGTATACCCTTGGGCCAGAACTCTGACATAACTCCAAAGCAGTTAGACACAGGTATCTTTTGGCTATACAAGCTCTTCTGAAAGCTGGAGTACATATAGTTACAGGAAGAAGAAGCCTCTACCATGAAGGTTTATTCCTGCTGATTTTGCAAAGACAACGATGTTTATATTTTTAATGATTATATGACGTATACGTTTGCTCACTTGGTTTAATATTGCCTTTCAACAATATTTCGGTCAGATCAGGATGGGATCTCAGAACCGGTAAAATTTCCTTACAAATCTAGGCCTACCTAATACAATATATAGATACACTCCTGTAACGTCAGATTTAAATACGAGACAGAATTAATTTAAAGGTATGTATTTAGTGTGTATTGCATAACATTGTTACGATGCTGGCCAGATTTACTGGTGGCGGAAACAGGAGTGCTCGGAGGCTTTTGGGAAGTTAAATGTCATATTGGTGGAATGAAGCGAGCTGCATGTGATATACATGAGAGTGATAGGGATGCACCGTCGATCGACTTTTGTCATGTACCAAACGTAGCTCTGATACATCAGTATTAAGGGACGCTCGCTGATTAATCTTGTATAATGAGCATGACTGAGCATGCAGATCGCTGACTGAGCAGTGATCAACGATGTTCTGATTTTGACGTGACGGTTTCATGGGACAATACCATTGAGTAGACTTGAACAACTTTGTTCCACGAGTTCCCTCCCTTGAAAAAAGCAAAATCAAAATATCATATGCGACTGGGGATATTAACGTGACTCGGGATATTAACCTAATTGTTTCCAAGATGTGACATCTCGAGAGACGTATTTAATGTTGGTGTGATATGGTACATAAAGTAGAAATGATTTTCTTTGATAGACCCAATACTGAAATTCATGTCACAAATATATGCGACCACCCAGAAGTACATATTCTACAGTATAGGCTTTGGGCTAACGCATACAGGTAAGTTAACAATGACAGAAAGGTTTGCCTATAATTAAGGTAGAGAAAAAATATTTAAACAAACTTTACAAAGAATGGTGAGCAGAATAATAGCCTTACCACATATTTATTTATTTATTTGACTGGTGTTTTACGTCGTACTCAAGAATATTTCACTTATAAATATGAAGGCGGCCTGCATTATGGCGGGAGAAAAACGGACAACAAATCGCTAGGATCTGACAGTCATACCACGTACGGCCGGAGAGGAAGCCAGCAGGAGTTGGACTTGAACTCACATTGAACACACTCAGACGCTCTATGTCATATATACATGTATAAACCTTCTTATGAAATGCATGGGCGTATACATCTATTATATGCATGGTTTGTTTATGTTTAATCGTCTGTTTCCGGTTGATTATCTCTCAGCGTTATTGTGATCATATCGATGTCCTCTAATGCTCACTTGTTTAGGCCTTACTTGTTGCCTAACTGCACTGAACGCTTGTAACTGAAGTCAAAACATAACGCACAACTCTGTCATAGATACATGGATTAAGTATAGACCCTAGATAGGCCTATATAGGCCTTCGTCAAATGAACAAAAAAATCACTTTAAAGACTGGCCCTCCAAAAACAGAAAATAAAAGTTCCAGTGGGTGAGTGAGTGAGTGATTGGGGTTTAACGCCGTAGGTCTGCTTAGCCGAGGTATATATTTTGTAAAGCAAATGTCCACTTCACTGATGTCGCCCGCTCGAACGCCCAGCCAGATTTTATGGACTGCACGGTGGAGACTTACTTGCACACTTCGGTAGAGGCTAATATAGGCCTTTGTCAAATGTACGACCAAATCACTTTAAAGATTGGCCGTCCCACAACAGCAAATAAATGTTCCAGTATAGATCGACGGTCTTACGTTGCATTAATTTCAGTTAAGTTTGTCCACCAAGTCTTAACTAAAGACATACATGCAATTCTTAAAATGATATTTCATTTCATTCACACAGAAAACAACATGAAAAAGCAAAAATTACGCCCAACGTGGGGCTCGAACCCACGACCCCGAGATTGAGAATCTCCTGCGCCTCTTCTAAAATGCACGGGTCAGTCGAGGTTTCGACGACCAATGGAAATCACAGAACCACGATTGAATCACCAATGGAAACCACAGATCCACGAATTAACGGACCAATCGGAACAACGGAACCACGATATTGACAACAAATCAAAACCAGGGAACCAGAATTAAAACACCTATCATAGCTTCAGAACCACGATTTGCCATCCAATAAAAACCACAAAACCACAAATTAGATCTGGGTCAGTAATTCAACATGGCGAAACTGAAAGAAAACGTTAAAAGATATGTATATAAGAAAGCGGAGATCCGATTAACCTTTGAGTCTTAGTTCACAACGACAACTACAGTTTGTGAGTATGCAGGCATTCAGAGGGTTAATGCATCATCAGTGCGCTCCCATCACCTTGGGATGGGATGTCACTTATACTGACCCGATTCTATCATATATGGTATGTGAAGTATAGCGTGCCGTTGTTGTTGATGTTGTCTTTTAGGCCCTGGATGATGCACAACACCGGGTGGGTGAGTGAGTGAGTGATTGGGGTTTAACGCCGTAGGCCTTCTTAGCCGAGGTATATATTTTGTAAAGCAAATGTCCACTTCACTGATGTCGCCCGCTCGAACGCCCAGCCAGATTTTATGGACTGCACAGTGGAGACTTACTTGTACCCGTCGGTAGAGGCTAATATAGACCTTCGTCTAATGTACGACCAAATCACTTTAAAGACTGGCCGTCCCACAACAGACTCGCTTGGCGTTCAGCATGAAGGGGATAGTGCAACGACTGGTTGACCCGTATCAGTATAATGGCTCGGGCGGCTTACTTGCCTTCGGTAAGTCGTCTTAGTGAAGCAGCACTAAGTAAAAGAGCGGTGGAAATCCGTCCTGCAACAAGGAGGCACATTATGACTGAAAAATGGTTGAGTACGACGGTAAACCCCAAGCACTCACTCACTCCCACAACAGCAAATAAATGTTCCAGTATAGATCGACGGTCTTACGTTGGACGCCAAACAGGCCTGGAAAATTTCAATTAAGTTTGTCCCTAAGTCTTATCTATAGACATACATGCAAACCTTAAAATGATACTTCACTTCATTCAGACCAAAAACAACAGGAAAAAGCGAAAAAAAAAAAAAAATCCGCCCAACGTGGGGCTCGAACCCACGACCCCGAGATTAAGAGTCTCGTGCTCTACCGACTGAGCTAGCCGGGCTTACGTACACCATTTGAAAAGTTGATGATTATAGCCTGTCTAACAACACCATAAATCGCGGTTATTGATTTATTTCATAATTTGGTATAATCTTTTGTGTTTTCAAAAAATGTAAGGAATATATTTTACTTGAAATAAGTAAATCCTTACGCCTACACGGTTATTTCAAACCGATAATAACATTCTCTACCTTTGCGCCAAATTGAGCGATAAAGGGCGGGAAATGAACACACGAATTTTGGCTTAGCCTGTTACCGTTCAGTTTTGGGTGGTATTTAAAGGAAAAGTACACATTCCTTATAAACTGTATATTATTGAAAAAGAAGGTAGGCACTCGGGCTTTCTTTGAAGGGCACTGTCGTCCTTGTTAAGGGCCGTGAATTCACTTCCTTGAGCGACAGCGCTGTTGTGCCTAGTTGTTGTTGTAACATTAGGGTATTTCCTGTCAATAGCACCTTCGGTTTCGTTATGATGTCATATTCAACTTGGCTGTCTCAGTCACGATTGTGGCAGATTAGAGAGAGGGTGATACAGTTGCAGGGCTTCGTATCGTACACCACAAACACTATTCATTTCATCCGTCAAAAAAGTCAAAGTATTAACGTTGTAAGAGAAATAAATATCACAAGGTTCACGCCGGCTGATTTACCTCACTCAGTCACTGCCACAAGAGATTCATGGGACGGAGCCATCTGACAAGGTACATGACACATAGGCCTGATTAAATGCAATCAGGCTGATTAACCTTACTGTGCCACAAATCGACACAAAGGGATGTCACCAAGATGATGTTATGTTAAAACTTGACACTCCCATATTTATTAACTCTTGGATGGCCTTTGTTAAAAGTTACAATCATGAGGTTATAAATTTAACAGGAAGACGAAGCAACTTCAAGTTACAGAGCTGCTTGTAAAACAAAAGGCATTTTGTATTTAGTAGCAGTGATGAATAAACTTTACTGAGTTCTTCTCGTCTGACATTCACCCTTCTTTTTGTAAGTCAAAAGGCCTACTTGTGCTGCACTTGTAAATGCCGCTACCGGTACACCTTAACATCTGTGCAAGTTTGGTACATATATCATGCTGCAATTGATATTAGGAGAACACAGAATTATGCAACAATATATCCATGCAGGTGTAAACACCTAATAATTAACAATAACACGAATTTTATGCACAGGATCATAGCAATATACTCTTAGTACATGTATATGTACAGAAAACAATAATTTACATGCCTATACTATACCATTTTTCAGTCATATGAGGAGTCATTAAGTGTGTGTATACAACATGTAATTATATAATAATAATAAAGTTTATATGATTTCACCATATACAGTTTACTTTCTTTTGTATACGTATCTGGTATGGCAAGTTCAGAAATACAGTTGCAGTATGGGTACATGTTAAACCAGATCTTGCTTCATTTTCTTACAGATGTTATTCGAGGTGTTTTTTTGAAATTGTAGGCCAGAATGACCAAAATTGTAAACAAAAATCAGCACTCTACAGTATGTTAGACTTATTTATTTGATTGATATTTAACTCCCTATTCAAGAATATTGCACTTAGACGACCGTGGCCAGAATTATGGTGGGAGGAAACTGGGCAGAGCTCGGGGGAAACCCCACGACCATCTGCAGGTTGCTGGCAGACATTTTATGTACGTCCTGAGAGGATGGCCAGCATGAGCTTGACTCCAAGTTGAACTCACAACCAACACATTGGTGAGAGGCTCCTCTGGCTTCTGGGTCATTGCGCCACACTGGTAAACCAACTACAGCCATGGAGTACCCCTATACTGTTTAATGGACTTGAACAAAGGCTGAAATATGGAGTAACTGTAAAACATTTTAATAGATGGAGTTTTATGTGATAAGACAAAAAATTAAATACCTTGTAGATCTTGGATGACAAATCTTTTAAAATCAGACCCTGATGAGAATAAGCAAATGTCTCATTTCTCACATACATGAAATCTAAGGAGGGTTTTATAGACCATACTATCAGCGTTTAGGAACTGTGACATAGGAAGTTTATCCAACTCTTATCATGGCAATGAATCTTGGAACAACTGTTTTTATTTATGAGTAAGAGATTACTGAAATTATGTTCCCTAAAATTCTTTCCTTCTGGAGATCATCAGGAAAAAAAGATGATGGGATGTCAGAGTTCCTAGATACCATCAGTAAAAAGCCCATCATAGTATTCAAATATCTGAATGCCTTTCAACACTCTTAAAAAAAAGTCAGAAAAAATAAATGAAAGTATTTTTATGCACAGTTTTCAGTTGTCTGTATGATGAACCTTACTTCATATTTTAGCTTTCTTTTACTTTAACAAAATATGTAGGTCTACATTTCAGTCCTTCAGTCAAAAAGTTAACATACCAAGAAAATGGTTACTTGTGTTGAGAGGGGGTGACACAAGGGTACAGTAGAGGGAGATAACTTGTCAAACTACTGGGGCTCACCATACTATGCCTTCTTATGAGTCCAAGACAAAAAAAATTCAATGAATCTATTCATCCCATGACCACTCCACCACCTACATTTCCAGTATGATTGTGTACTTTTCATTTGGTTAGTGAAAAAAACAAAACAAAACATGCGCTGACAATTATGAATACACATGTACATTTGATCTGTTTGAAAATACAAAAATATCTGCAGAATAACCTGGAGTAATGGTGTAAATGCTTGATTATTTGTTTGACTGGTGTTTATTAATTACTTTGTCCAAGAATTTTTCACATGTACAATGGTAATGGGTGGTGGTGGGTGGAGGAAGTTGGAGTATATTGTGCAGACCACTGCCTATCCCCAAATACCTGATGATTTGAAAGAAACTCCTTTCTTCAAACTGCATCTAAAATAACCACAACAGGATTTGACATTCTGACCTAATTCGTCAGGGGCTAAAAAGGGACAAGAACAACCCGCATGTTTAATGAACCAGAAAAGAGCCCCTTTGAGAGTTTTCAGTAAAGTTATGAACCTGTAAAGGTGTGATTTGTTTATTTAGATCTTTGATTGTACTGAAGAATACTACACTTCGATGATGGTGGCCAGCATTACAATGAGAGGAAAACCCATGACCATCAGCAGGTTGAAGACTGACCTTCCATCATACAACCAGAGAGGGATCAGCGTGAGCGGCAGTTGAACTCATAGTGATCGCATTGTTGAGAGGCTCCTATGTCAATGTGCTGTGAACTGGCATGCTAAACGCTAGGCCACAAAGGCCTCTAGCAAAGATGTGACACTGGATACCTACAGTCAGCACATACATGAATATCAACCACAGTCATATCTGGCACACCATTGTTAAGCACTAATTACTAACAATTATGCACCTGTTCATCTTGAATATTATACATACAAAAATATACATTTTCATAATACTACTTAATATTTACATTCATAAATAACATACCCTACCTATACAGGTAAAATGCCAGCATGTCTAGCACTTTATGTCTACCCGTAGGCCATACGATGAAAGTACAGAATCCAGCAAATAACAGCACTGAAAGATGGGAAGCTCATCTCTTCTACTTTTATATAAAATCACACTCCTTGATATAGTGAAAGAGGAAAAATACACATCTGATGAATCCAATAAAAACCTCTGCATTTCAAAGCCCGTGTGCTTTGCAAAATGATATAAAATCTAAAGTATTATCTGTCTTAACCATCCTGTTGACAACTTTCTTTTAAGAGCTCCCATGTTTTACATAACGCAGGCAAAATAGTTTAGTTTTCAAAACAATGACATCGCTGACATGAAAACATTTTTCAAAATAGTAAACACTTCTCTGTGAAATTTAAATTCAAAAAACATCTGACTTCATCATGAAATTTCTCGATGTATGATCTAAACTAAGTGGTATCTAATGAAATGACCACTGAATAATCTCTACAGGAAGCTACATGTATATACATGTCAGATAACATATACAGAATGTTTTATACTTCTTACATTATCTTCATGGGCAAATACATTCTCAATAGTTTGATATTTTGATATACTATGGAGTTTCAATATATTATGACAGATGCTGCAATGACAGCCATGCAAACTGTCCAGTGAAAATAAAAAAAAACAAAGAATGTACCTTCTAGATTGCGGATGGAATAACTTATGAAATCAGACTTTGATCAGAATAAACAAATGTCTCACCTCACACTCATCAGAAAAACATGTACATTTCAGTCCTTCAGCAGTTAACAGTGTAACACATCAAGAATACAGGTATTGCTACATGTGGGTGACATGCAAACATGGCAAACTAAGGGGAGATAACTTGTCAAACCACTAGGAAATCTGTTCATTTTCTTCCAATTCAGGCACAGAACTCTGTTTATGCCACAAGTCATAGTAAATGCTGGCAGGATTAGCTATCAGACTATAATGTGTTCCTCGCTCCACGACATTTCCCCGCTCAAGGACCAGTATCTCGTCAGCATCCACAACAGTCGACAGACGGTGAGCAATCACAATGGTTGTCTTTCCCTGAGTAACTCGGCGCAATGCTTGAAGGATATTCTGTGAAGGCAAGAAAATGGTAAAGTGACAAAATAGCAAATCAAAGACATCATCATTTATTTGTTTATTCATACACATACTGTAAATGTGTTTCATACATGATCATGTATTACATGTAAATTATTTCATTTCACATAACTTTAATATTTATTTTTTTTTGATTGATGTTTTACGGCGTACTGAAGAATATTTCACTTATACGACGATGGCCAGCATTGTGGTGGGTGGAAACCGGGCAGAGCCAGGGGGAAACCCACATATCTTATCTTAATAGGTTAGGTGGAAGATACCACACAATTTAGCCAAATATGTCTCATTTGTTCTTGAATAAAATCCCAGTATCTCCGTGCAATAAGATCATGTGGCAACAGTGAGTTCCTGTATTACAATGCTCATAATGCCACCACTTATACAGTTATAATGCTGACTCACTGAACCATCGCTTCGAAGACAACAGCGATGATGCCACAGAATAACACCGCGCTTACTGTTTCCTTATAATGTCCTGAAAATCTTCTGCATGTACCACATACTATAATTACCTGAATGCCCACTCTAAAGAATAGCTTTTCCTGAATGAATATTCTGGAAGGTGAAAAATGTTCCCCAGGGAGATCATGTTCAGAGTAAATGTTCAACTATACGTTTTTTTAATGATTTTCCCTGGCCATTAACACCTCACACATGGTGGATCATATTTAAAAAGTAGTATTGTCGCTATTTGGGATTTCAATTTTCAACAAAAGCTGCATGGGTTTTGAACTTTCCATATTAATCAGGTTTAGTGTTTGTGCCAGAGAGTGCTACAGCAACTATTCTGTTGTGGATCTTCCCAAGTTAAAGGAAATGAAACTGATGTTCAACTTTTCACATCATTACTGAAGCCTTACTTGATGAAAGCACTTCGGCCACTGAGTCATTAAAGTTTATCAACAGGGCCTGTGAATGCATTTGCAGGCAGCAGTTTCCCGATGATTATACTAACAGTAGCTAAATTAGTAGGTAGAATTTGCTGTAGCTCAGTTGATAATGGACATAAATCTGGGTTGACCTTAAGTTCAATCCTTTAGCTTTTACACTGGTGCCACAACCAAACAGGCTCCAAGACTGTGTACATGGACACAGAAAGAGTGTAAATGGTGCAGTTTTCTATCGCTTATACTAGCCGTAGCCTGTGAAAATTTCTCTTTAGTTCAGTTCGTAGAGTGCTTGATTTGGAGGTGGAGATCAGAGTTCAAATCCTGTGTTGACCCAAAAAAAGAAATCCTTCGACCATTCTCTTCAGCTCAGTTCGTAGAGTGCTAAATTTTGAAGGTGGAGATCAGAGTTCAAATCCTGTTTTGGTCCACAAAGGAAATCCTAAGGCCATTTCACCGGTACCATGACCAAGTGCCAAGAAGCATTAGACAAGCAGTACTTTAAGCGACAATTCTCTCAGTTTATATAGAGTGTTAGATTTTGGACTGAGTTAACTGATTTCAAATTCCCAGTGAAGCACAGAGTAAAATCCTTCAAACATTATACACATGCACAAAGCCTGACCTGTTCTGTGATGGTGTCTAGAGAGGAAGTAGCTTCATCGTACACAATGATAGGCGGGTCCTTCAGAATGGTCCGGGCTATGGCCACACGCTGTTTCTCTCCTCCTGACGTAAGATAAAGTGAATATAAATAATGATTGATTTATTCATTTATTTGATTGGTGTTTTACGTCGTACTCAAGAATATTCATTTATACGCAGCAGTCAGCATTATGGTGGAAGGAAACCGGGCAGAGCCTGGGGGAAACCCACGACCATCCGCAGGTTGCTGACAGACCTTCCCACGTACGGGCAGAGAGGAAGCCAGCATGAGCTGGACTTGAACTCACAGCGACTGCATTGGTGAGAGGCTTCTGGGTCATTACGCTGCGCTAGCGTGCTAACCAACTGAGCCACGGAGGCCCCTATAAATAATGTGCCAAGACAATGTCACTCAAATCACCATGCAAAACTGTACCCACAACCGTTTTCATTGATTTTCCTAACAATTTTTGTTGCAAAATAAAAAGCGTTTACAGTAGCATAAAATATGGTGACCTTTTTAGACAATATTTAAGTGATGTGACATCAGTTGCACAAAGTTGTCTCATTTCCTCCCATGACAATGGTGACCACCGTGATATGAGTGAAATATTCTTGAATATGATGTAAAACACCAATTTAATAAATAAATAAATAAATCAATGAATCAATAAATAACAATAAGTTGTTGCTTATATCCCAAATGAGTTCTGAATTCAGACTGTTCACACCACCCAGACTTTACTCTGATGTCATTCTGAATCACACATGGGGTGTAATTTCTTCCTCATGCTTACCTGAGAGTTTAAGTCCCCTCTCCCCAACCTGCGTGTCATACTGATGTGGGAACCTGGTCCTGACTGACTCATCTAGCTCTGCCATCTGAGCAGCCTTGTATACATCCTCAGGGGGTTTGGACAAATCTCCATACTGGATGTTCTTGTACAAAGTATCGTGAAATAAAACACAGTCCTGCAGCAGAGAAAGATGCGTCACACTATACTGTAGAGATACAGAGGTCCCAGTATCCTTCAGTCCAGTCATGGCTTTCAAAGTTACAATTATCATGTTGTGCAGGGTACCACAAAATAAAACAGTCCTGTATAAGAAAGACATCATGCCAAAATGACTACAAAGCAGATATGAAAGTCTTAAGGATATGTCTGAATTCAGGATTTTTTCTACTTTTTTCACTAAAAAGGAAATTATGGAGAATTTTTTTTAAAAATTGGCCATGGGCGTGAAAATACCGTGATTCCCATGCAGCTGGTGTAAAGACGATATTAGTAAATGCAGTTACAATGAGAAATAGTTTTGTTATGTGTAACCAATCTTTACCTGTATTGTATCCCACTTACTGAAGATGTTTTGTTCTACATGGTACAACCTCTAAACTCAGTTTCTGTGTCATCCTAATTTATTCCTCAGCTGTACTTATTTCACTCATAAAACATGGGCTAGGTTTGTGAGTAACAGCAAGAAAACCAATGCAGCTCAGCAAGTGGTCATAAGTCAATTTTTTTTGTAATTCCTAGTAATCAATTGATGGGGCTAAAACTTGGATGTAATTTACAAAAAAATTCCACAACATTTATTTACAATATTTTGTGAAAATAGCCCCTGGAAATATAATGTTTTTAAAAACTTGGTCATTGATGACCCTCATACCAGTGTAAAGAGAATTACAGAGTCTAAAATTCCTGACCAAATGCCATGAACACCTGATTACTGCCTGGGACCATCTGAGTATTTATCTGATCAGCTCACCTGGGGAACGACACCAATGGCTTTCCTCATACTGTCCAGGTTGACAGCTTTGATGTCCTGACCGTTGATTAAGACCCGCCCTTCCTCAGGGTCGAAAAATCTGTATAGTAATCTCACAATGGTGGATTTCCTGCAAAACAGATTCGTTAAGTTGTTAACTGGAGTAGTCTATAATAGATGACAAATTCTTACTCTCAAGTAACTTTAATGAAAATGTATACCAATCAAATAAACTAAATGATATTGCAAATGTGTGGAATCATGCAAATTATAGACAAAAAAAGAATGCTACAATCAAAAGAGAAGACAACAATAAATCAAATGTTTACATGTATCAATAAATTATCTCACGTTTATATTTTTGTGACAATGTATAAACAAGATATGGCAGCTCAAATTTACCTACAGTGCACTTATTAAGAAAACCAAAAGCCTGGCAATTTTTTTAACCAATTTTAACCAATCAGGTGCCACATGTACTTATTTTTGTAACTTGAGAATTTAGTGTCAACCGAACCCTGTTTTCCCTTTTAACAACAAGTGTGGCCTCCCATTTTTCATTAGGCCATGGGAAGTAACATGTTAGACAAACCTCAAATATGATGTCTGTACATCACTGGCACTACTTCCCTACACACGTGGTTAAAAAGTTAATTTTAATCAGTTTAAAAAAAAACAACACTTCAGAAAAAAGTGGTAGGAGTGTTTCCACCGTTTTTGTGAAATACCTAAATAATCTGTTGTGTTTTCTTTTCAGGAAATAAGAATTTGGTCTATTTGCCCCAATACCCACTCTCAGTACTCAACAAATTCCACCAGATTTATACCTGTAGTGCATGTTTATGGCATATTAGAGGAATGTCACATATCTTGACAGCTTATTTTACTATTTCTGTACAGTTAATATGTGACCCTACCTGAAAAATAGATTTTATTTACTCATCAAAATCTTATGAATTATGTTTTCAAATTGCAACTAAATGTATACTTCCGGCCGTACATGGGAAGGTCTGTCAGCAACCTGCGGATGGTGGTGAGTTTCCCTTGGGCTCTGCCCGGTTTCCTCCCAACATAATGCTGGCCGTCGTCGTATAAGTGAAATATTCTTGAGTACGGCGCAAAACACCGATCAAATAAATAAATAAATAAATGTATACTCTACTGGTGGCATTTGTTGAGGATTTACGGTATACAGATTCAAGGTTTGTGGAAAGAGCAAAGAGCTGAAATGACCTACCCTGAACCACTGCCCCCTACTATGGCTACCTTCTTCCCCGAGGGCACTGAGAATGACAAGCCATCTAGAATCTTGTTGCCAGGAACGTAGGCAAAAGACACATTATCAAACACAACAGACGATTCGGCAGGTGATATCACCAGAGGTGGGGCCTGGGGATCACTCTGAAACAAAGAATAAAAATTAATTCAGAAGAGTTGTGTTGTTTGTCTTTCCATCAATCTGAATACATAGTGATATATTGTCAATATATATATATATATATATATATATATATATATATATATATATATATATATATATGTATATATATATATATATATATAAAATCCTTAAATGTCTTAACTGCACAAAAGAAATTAAATGCATCTCCTTCAACAGTCCTAAAGTTATTTATTTGATTTATTTGACTGATGTTTCACGCTGCACCCAAGAATATTTCACTTAAACAATGGCAGGCAGCATTGTGATGGGAAGAAACCAGGAAGAGCCTATGGGAAAACCCTCAACCATCCACAAAACAGCGCTCAAAGCCTGCATGCTACGTTATGGTAAATGGACAAACATATCTGCCTCATGGTTACACAAAATAAATTTAGGGTGACGTGTAATCAGTTTCGTGTTTAGCAAAGTGGCTGCCATAAAAACAAACATCTTACTTCAAAGTAAGACATGTTTTATTTCACCAGTATGCGCTACTTACATGTATGTCTGACTGCATGTAGTAAACTCTGTTTAATATTGCTACTGGTTTAGCTATTTCGTCTCCCATGGAATTTTGTAATTTCAACCTTTTCGCATGTTTGCAAGGTGTTTTTTCAAGCATATTCTGAAGGCATTATTTTCTGCAGACTGATACAATTATACATTTTGCAAAGCCATGAAATTGGTTAATCCAACAAATGTAGTTTTATCTTCAAAATCAACTTAAATATGTGCCTAAAATTTCACTGAAAGTTTTAAAAAGGTTGAGGAATTAGGGTAGCATGAAGTTTCACGTCGGGGGTGTTTGGGGGGTGGGAAACTACTCAGGTGCCTGACATACCTCCTGAGTTGAGCCCACAACCAAACCAGTGAGAGATCTTCAATAGCATAATTAAATCAAAATTTATCAAAAAGGTTTACCTACCTGTATATCAGAGGAAAGCTGGAGCAGGTTAAACATTGTCTGCATGTCTATCAATGACTGACGGATCTCTCTGTACACAGAGCCCAGAAAGTTCAGGGGTAGAGAAAGCTGGAACAGCAGGCCATTCACCATCACCAGATCTCCCACAGTCATTGTACCTGTGGGTGAAGATAACACATCAGTCACAGACACCTTCAGTTACACAGAGCTGGAACAGCAGGCCATTCACCATCACCAGATCTCCCACAGTCATCGTACCTGTGGGTGAAGATAACACATCAGTCACAGACATTGTCAGTTAAACAGAGCTGGATCAGCAGGCCATTCACCATCATCAGATCTCCCACAGTCATTGTATCTGTGGGTGGAGATAACACATCAGTTACAGACATTGTCAGTTACACAGAACTGGAACAGCAGGCCATTCACCATCACCAGATCTCCCACAGTCATTGTACCTGTGGGTGAAGATAACACATCAGTCACAGACACTGTTAGTTACACAGAGCTGGAACAGCAGGCCATTCACCATCACCAGATCTCCCACAGTCATTGTACCTGTGGGTGAAGATAACACATCAGTCACAGACACTGTCAGTTACACAGAGCTGGAACAGCAGGCCATTCACCATCACCAGATCTCCCACAGTCATTGTACCTGTGGGTGAAGATAACACATCAGTCACAGACACTGTTAGTTACACAGAGCTGGAACAGCAGGCCATTCACCATCACCAGATCTCCCACAGTCATTGTACCTGTGGGTGAAGACAACACATCAGTTACAGATACTGTCAGTTACACAGAGCTGGAACAGCAGGCCATTCACCATCACCAGATCTCCCACAGTCATCGTACCTGTGGGTGAAGACAACACATCAGTTACAGATACTGTCAGTTACACAGAGCTGGAACAGCAGGCCATTTACCATCACCAGATCTCCCACAGTCATTGTACCTGTGGGTGAAGATAACACATCAGTCACAGACACCTTCAGTTACACAGAGCTGGAACAGCTGGCCATTCACCATCACCAGATCTCCCACAGTCATTGTATCTGTGGGTGAAGATAACACATCAGTTACAGACATTATCAGTTACACAGAGCTGGAACAGCAGGCCATTCACCATCACCAGATCTCCCACAGTCATTGTACCTGTGGGTGAAGATAACACATCAGTTACAGACACTGTCAGTTACACAGAGCTGGAACAGCAGGCCATTCACCATCACCAGATCTCCCACAGTCATTGTACCTGTGGGTGAAGATAACACATCAGTTACAGACACTGTCAGTTACACAGAGCTGGAACAGCAGGCCATTCACCATCACCAGATCTCCCACAGTCATTGTACCTGTGGGTGAAGATAACACATTAGTCACAGACATTGTCAGTTTTTTTTTTTTTTTTTTTTTTGATTGTTGTTATTTCACTTATGCCACAGCGGCCAGCATTATGGTGGGTGGAAACCAGGCAGAGACCGGGGGAAACCCACGACCATCCGCAGGTTGCTGGCAGACCTTCCCACGTACGGCCGGAGAGGAAGCCAGCATAAGCTGGTCTTGAACTCACAGCAACCGCATTGGTGAGAGGCTTCTGGGTCACTACACTGCGCTAGCGCGCTAACCGACTGAGCCATGGTGGCCCCAACATTGTCAGTTACACAGAGCTGGAACAGCAGGCCATTCACCATCACCAGATCTCCCACAGTCATCGTACCTGTGGGTGAAGACAACACATCAGTTACAGATACTGTCAGTTACACAGAGCTGGAACAGCAGGCCATTCACCATCACCAGATCTCCAACAGTCATTGTACCTGTGGGTGAAGATAACACATCAGTTACAGACACTGTCAGTTACACAGAGCTGGAACAGCAGGCCATACACCATCAGCAGGTCTCCTACAATCAATGTACCTGTCAGTGTAGCTGTCATAAGTTACAAACATTGTCAATTACACAGAGCTGGAGCGGAAGACACTGCTGCTGCCACTAAAGTATCGTGCCAAAGACACCAGACATGACATGTCACATTATACTCAAACCAGGTCAAACAGTTCTGTTTCCTTGCTCTAACCTCTCAGTACTGAGTGCTAAGTCAGGCAGCAACAAGTAACATTTTTAAAATCTTTTGTCAGCACGACTCAACCCGGGTTTGATCCCAGTTCTCCCAACTATAAGACAGATGCTTTAACCACTATGCCATAGTAATGATCAGATGTACAGAGGTTCCTACCTGCCATAATTCCCTGACTGGCCAGTAACATAATGGAGGTCAGACCCACGCTAAAGATGGCATTCTGTCCCCAATTGAGAGCTGCCAGGCTTGTCGTCGTCTTCAGAGAGGCCTTCTCAAAGTCCTTCAGTGCATTGTCATACATGTCAGCCTCATACTTCTCATTGTTGAAGTACTTAATGTTGATAAAAGAAAAAAAAGAAAAGAAAATTTTCAACATATACAATGATTGTATATGGAAATCCAATCAAACATCAGATACCGGCAAACTTTCCCAGATGTGACAGGACACGAAATTGGATGCAAACGAAATGATCATTCGCATGTCCATTACGATCCGTCTCCCGGAACATCCCCACAAATGCAGCGCTTGAACTGCGAAGCGCTCAACAGGTATATAAGCGCTTGACAGCTACCACAAAACAGAAGTTGTGTCAGTTGTTACCTTTTTCCAGGTTGTTTTAATACTTGTCCGTTGGCAAAAAACAAGTACTAATGCGACTGTAAACAAATGTTTTCATTTGGTGCCATGATGCTGCAAAGTGTTCTATTGAACTTGAGCTCAATGCCATTATGCACTAAAGGCAGTCACCAGCTTTCCGCTATGACCAAATTTCGCTCAGGTCTGCGTTTATTTATTAATCAAGTCAATGCATTTGTGCCATCTCCTGTCATTTGTGGCATCAAGTTCAGTCCACAAACCACCTATTAAACTTCGTTACGGCGCACATGTAACTCATAAGAAGCCTTTAGAGTTATAACAAAATGTGAAAACTTTTGGCTAAGAAATCACTATTTGACTTTCAGTCACATTTTCCTGCCGTGCCCTTGCGCACTACATGTCTCCTTTGTTATGTACACATCACGTGCTAGCTGGCGGCATTCATCAGTAATGTGTTGCGCTCTTGGTGAGGTAGCGGTGTGTGGTGAAGGTTGCGCTAGGCTGAGAAAGGTGACAATCAGTTTGAACAGAATTCAAACTTTCACTAGTCAACAACTTACCATGAGCTGGTTATCGTTGACATTCCCTTCATGTTAACGGTTATGTTATTTCACCCTGTGGATGAATTTTATCTGACAGGGATGGTGAAATCCTTGTAAGCCAGTTGGATATTAATCATCAAAGAAAAAATAAAAATACTCAGGATTAATAACACATGCTGGTCTGGCCTTGAAAGCCATATGATTCTCAGCATGTATGATAAATATGTTTTATGGTGGCTTCCTGATCCACCCCATCTATGCTGATCACCGCTCATGCGGTACAGCCAACTCCATACGCAAATTAATAGGCTTTGCCGAAGATACAGTTAATAAAAATCTGGCGGGAAATACTGTAGATGATTTTATAAGCCACATGTTCACATAACCAATCTGTGAAAACGATTGGTCTATTTGCGCGTCCTGGCAAAACCGAACGATCGGTTATTCAAGGCTTAAACCCCATAACTAATTTTTGGGTTACGTTAACCATCCAAGGCCTGTGTGATGTACAGACTTCCACGCCATATTGGTGGAAGACAAGTGGTCTTTAATCAGCTGCACGAATGGCCCAAAATGCTCAATCGACAGCTCATTGTGACCAAGACCGCAGAAAAAAATAGATTACATGCATGTATACCTTCCACATAAAGCAAAGAATTTGGAAATTATATTTCGAAATTAAAATGATAAACCTTAAATGACCTAAAATTTTGCCCTTAAATGTACGTCACAAAATATTATTTTTCCAGCAAAATATCATCCCATGTTCCAAGCAATCCTCAAAACACCTTCTAAACTCAAAAGAACTCTCAGAATCAGGAAAAATGGGCAAGTCAGTTATGGACGAAATTTATGGTCATTTAAGACAGATGAAATTTTTAAATTACAATTAGACTGTTTCCTTACTTTGACAGTCTCAAAATTGATGAGGGAATCAATGGCCTTGTTGCCAGCATCATTGTCTGCTTTATTCATCATTACACGGAACTTTGTCCTGAAAATGACAAAAAATGGCAATGCCAGTGCCATATTTCACCATACATACATGGTATTTCATTTAGGTAATGTTCAAGTTATTAAAAGTTAACAAAGCATTCAGCAGTGTATATATTTATTTATTTGACTGGTGTTTTGCGCCATACTCAAGAAGATTTCACTTATACACCGGGGACTAGATTATAGTGGGAGGAAACTGAGCAGAGCGCTGGGAAACCCACGACAATCCGCAGGTAACATGGCCAAACATGATTAACTGTCACACTCACCCACCTTCCACCCCCAAAAGAGTATGAGTGACTTTTTTTCTCCATTTTCTTAATGTTGTTTTCCTGTTCCCAGAAGTTTGGGCACCTAGAGATGAGGGTGCGCGATACTTGAAAATGTCTGAATAATCAGAGTATCTGATGAATTATGGTATACAACCAAACTAACTTCCCTTGATATAATATTGTCTATAATAATAATATAATAAAATAATAAGGTCAGGTTCTGAAGAGATATCACATTCTGAACTGCCTTCCACAGATGGACAGGTGCAGGCCCCTCCAACACCTGTAAATGCTAAGAACCCAAACTAAAAGAACCTGTCTTATCAAAAGTACCTCATCTTATCTTCTCTGTTCCACTCACCTCCATTGTGTTATTGCTAATGTGAATATGGAATAAGATGCCACACAGCCTAGGGTAACCAGGGCAAATTTACCCCCACATTTGTAATACTGTCAACAAAGAAAAAAAAGTTAACAAGGAATAATTTTTCTGGGTGAATATCAACAATTTAAACTTAAGCTACTCACAATCTTTGTGTCATTCAGCAACATATACACATAAAAACTATGCCATCAAAAAAAAATTTTTTTTTTGTTTTTTTTTTTTTGTTCAGGTGAACAGCTGTACACTTATCTCAATCAAATGCCCATGTGTGTATACCTTACTGACGCATGTTAATACTGACTTTCCTCATCACATTTTTCTCATCAATATTATGTAACATCTGTACAATAAGTATCCTACACATGTACATGTATGTGTACCAATCCATAAGAATATCTATATTAGCATATACAGTTAAAGGAAAACAATTCTACACATTTTTTTAATAAATGTCAGGAAATAAATCTGAATAATAACAAAGTTACATAAACCTAACAAGAATTAATAGGAATGTTCAAGTCCATATAAATTTTTGATGCACCAAAGAGCAGATGGTGCTTCTACATGCAAATATTAAATCATGACACAGGAGCAGACAAAAAAACCATAAAAACAAATGAGGGTGACTGGTTGTTAAAAAGCTTACCAGAATTCCACTAACTAAGGCCACTTCAAATATCGTTGGTGCTACGTTAAAAACCAGGGCACTGAGGACGAAATTTATTCCCCTGTAACAAAACAAATCCTGAATCATGAAGAGACTGTTTGGACACAAGTTGACATACCACTGTATGAGATTCCTCAATATAATGCCTTTACAGAGCATAGACATATGTCCATCCTGCTTTGTTTACTTGTCACACACTTTCCTTTGTTGTTGTCTTCCTCAATGAAACAGTGTAGGTCAGAGAGACTTAATTTATTGTGAAACTGTCAGTGAAATATGTCAATGTTTTCTTGTGTAATAATGTAGCAGTTTTCCTTTTTAGAAACTTGTTATCTGGAGAGGGGATGTCTGTCTCTGTGTAATGTCACCAATCAATTCACTACTTTGTAGTGGAACAACTAAATTATATAATAATGATAATCTGCCACCAAACGGTCAACAGATTGTCTTACAGGGTGGAATCTATCACCGTTGATGTAAGAGAAGAAAAAGATCCATACAAGTAGTATACACATCCAGTTGCCTTGGTAGTCTGATGTACTTTAACTTGACGTACTTCACTGTTTCTTTGGAGATGCTACTACCAACAGGTTCGTTAATCTAAATACTGTTACGGCTTCTTTGTACAACTCAACAGTTCACAGGAGAATGTGTACTATATCATCTTAATCAATCAGTTGTATGTATCACAAACACTCTCGAGGTCTTGTTTCAGGTTCAACAATAAAACAACAGTTTACATTAAAATAATGTAAACTTCATCAGCTCGGTTATATGAGATATCCTATATTAGTTCATTGCTCCAAGTATCTGATATGTTGTGCAGTACTCAGTATCGCCAGTCCATCTGCACTAAAACATCTGCTGCTCAGTACCTAGTACCACCAGTCCATGTGCACTGACACCTCTGCTGCGGGGTACTTAGTACCACCAGTCCATGTGCACGAAAACATCTGCTGCATGGTACCTAGTACCGCCAGTCCATGAGCACAATCATGTACTTCGGTATGTATTGTGTAAATATGGTCTCAAAAAAATTATGAGAATTTATTTTAAATCCCCCTGATGTCAGATTGCGCTAATCACTTTCAGTCTGGTTCGTTGTCGCAAGTGATCAAAATGGTGACCGAGGGCTTACGGCCATGGTGGGTGAAAATATGTTTATTTTGTGAATCTGTGCAGTTGTAATGGATCATTTTTGGGTTCTGCAAGACTCAGAACAGGCTAGTTATGGTGGCCACTCAGTCGACATGGGTTTACGCTAGGAAATTTTTAATATGCATGTGAAGATGCGGTAAATGTGTCTTAGCGTCCACCTGACAGATTAGAAGCAGTTTCTCTCCATACCTCTCCTAACACTTCGTGTTGGTTGATTTCAGAATTACATTCTGCAACTATTTTTGATCTTAACAGTTTAGGCTGAGACCATCTTCCTATCGACCCTTCCTAGACCATCTTCACCATTTCTACAGATTCAGTCCTATTTATACTTTTCTGGCAATGCAGGTGAAGCTAACCCTAAATCCTGGGCTTCTCATTGGTTACAGCACAAATGTAGGCAGTCCCGAACTCCTGAGATCAATATGGTGTAAAAATTACAGCCTGACACAAGTTTCTGTAAAGCTTTATTTGACACACAAAAACACTTCACATCTGTCAAAGTTCACTCTACAATTGTCTATAATTTTCTAAGTCCATGTAAAATTGATCGTATTGAGCCACACCAATTTACAATGGGATCTCTCCAAAGACAGAGTAATGAAAGGTCTGATTGCAGACAACATGACAGCAAGGAAAATGCTGCCGGTAGAAACGCTCATCTGAATAGTGGATTTCTTCTCACTAATTCGAGTACAGAAGGAAATTGATGACTGCAGATAAGTAAAACCTATACAAGAGTTGTGGAAACTAAGTTAGATTTCCTGCCATTAAATAATTTTGTGGTTACTGCCGGTAAATTAAGATCACTTAAAACATGGCAGACATCAATCGATAGTGATGTAAATAATCACCTTTAGCAGTTTCTATACGCTAAACCTCAGCAAATTACAACTTCATATTTGTTTTAAATATACTTCAATATATTTACCAAAGTGTCTGAAAAGCATTTTGCACACAAGTACGTACTGTTGTAGAAACTTACTTCGAAGCTATGCAAAGGTTCACAGTGGAGATGTTAAAGAGACTAACGAGTGGTAGCTTTTTTAAAATATGTATAACATTAAGCGGTTATAGGGTTATAAGTATGTAATGAAAATACTAGTGAACTGCTTCTTGCCACAATATCTAAACTTAGTTATTACCCCAATACGTTATGAGAGTAAGAACGCATCAGCTCATAGCAATCTCCTTAAATATATTTCAAGAACTGCACAACGTTAATTTTACGTCTCAGAGTACGGTAAGCGTTCAGACAATCCTTTAAGTGCTGCATTTAAAAGTTTTTTTTGGCCAGGGTCTAGCAACACCTTAGATCACTCAGCCAGTGATGGCTCATGATGATCTGATTTATCATGAAAAATAAAGTATCTGTAGTAAGAAAAGTGGCTTGATTACAGCTGATTTCCTTTAATATTGTATAATACTGGGCCTTTGAGGCTTTAAGAAAACTGCACCGAAAATCAGGGACAATGAGTGAGAACGTATTTTCTTTATTATAGTATTTTCAACTTTATACATTTATAACTGTACCATTTAAACAAGGAAATGTTCTGGTTAATATCTGCTAAGTCAGGGGTCCCCTGCACAAAGTGACTGTACATGTAAGCTTAGTTGATTATAACTACCAGAGAGAAACATGTTAAAAACATGTGTTGCCATGGTAGTTGCAATCAACTTGGCTTGCAATCACTTTTTGCTAAATTTAGTTTACTTATTTAATTGGCATTTTACAATGTACTCAAGAATATTTCACCTGTGGTGAAACCCACTATCATCTGCAGGTTGCTGCCAGACCTTCCCAGGTACTGCCGGTGACGAAGCCAGCATGAGCTGGACTTGAACTCACAACGATTGCTGTGATGAGAGGATTCTGGGTCACTGGGTGCTGGCACTCTAACCACCTCAGCCACACAAGCCCCCACTTCTTGCAAGGGGCCCGATGTATAAAATACAGGTGAGTATACAGCATAACATTTATAGAGTAAGACAACAATGCACAATAAATTTTTGGGTGATTAATTGTTTAATTTTTCTTTTGACTTCAAATTCTTTAGTTGCTAAAGGTAAACTGTCCTACTGCATCCTGTCAAATATGTTTGACAAGCCTTGCCAACACCAAAGTACTAGTCATTTGTATCTGAGGTATAGGAGACACTTCTAGCCTTCAGAAACTTTTCACGTTCACAAATGTACTTCTGCTAAATTTTCTCTGTCTTTCGTGTTTATAAGTCTTTGTGAAACTTTTGTGAAATCGGTTGTGAAACCAATGCCCATGTTAAAGAAACCGTAATCAAGAATAGCTTGACACGTCACATGGTGCAGCAGTTTTTTTTTTACCTTTCATCACAAAAGAGTTAAAACTCGAAGCTACCAACTGTTGTATTCGAAAAGACATATTACACATGCAGAACTCTGTACTTCATATTGCCACGAATAGATTAATTAATACCATATTCAACTTTAAGTGCTTACCTTGTACCCCTGTCAATAGCCTTGGACAGCGCACCAGTCTGTCGGGACAAATGGAAGCTGAGATCTAAGTTATGGAGATGCAGGAAGACACTGCGTGCAACTCTCCTGATTGAGCCCTGTGCTACTTTGGCAAAAACAGCATTTCTTAACTCGTTGAAAAGAGATGCTGAAGCTCTTGCTACTCCATCTGTGGAATAAAAAAATAAAAAAACAAAGAAACATAATGGTCAGTAAGGAATGTTACTTCCAACCTGATAAACTTGACATAGTTGTTGACAAAGTCATTAATACGGAATACTACTAAACATCCTAAATCAACGATTGCAAACTTTTCTTTTTCATTCATCCCAAAAATTTTCGTCATTGTCTTGGCATATATACATATGAGCAAATTGATTCCAAACCTACCTGTACTCTGATTGTATGAAAAGCTAACTCATACCAGCCAGTACTTATGGGGTTCCCTCATTTAAAAGACTCATCATCATAAGTTATGAGGGTTTATATTTCACAGTATATCAAATATAACTGCATTAGATGATACATGAAAAGGTACTAGAAAATAAGGGGACCTCCGTGGCTCAGTTGGTTAGCGCACTAGCGCAGCGTAATGACCCAGGAGCCTCTCACCAATGCCGTTTCAGTGAGTTCAAGTTCAGCTCATGCTGGCTTCCTCTCCGGCCGTAAGTGGGAAGGTTTGCCAGTAACCCGTGGATAGTCGTGGGTTTCCCCCGAGCTCTGCACGGTTTCTTCGTACCATAATGCTGGCTCTGCGTATAAGTGAAATATTCTTGACTATGGCGTAAAACACCAATCAAATAAATAAAATGAATAAATAATTACAAAATAAAGAATATGGTTTTAAGTAAAATGAAGACAGACATGCCACACAAAATAAAAGAAAAAAATCCATTTTCAGGCATATTTCATATTTCCTAATAACCCCTCTACTTTATGCATATTTTCCGTCTATATTCAGAACACAGGACCAGCTTCCTGTCTCCAATTCACGCTCTCACCCTAGGAAAATCGCTCTGACAGCTATCACCGTTGATGCCACCATAGCAGGCTCCTTAATTTCCAGGCTGAATGTTTGAAGTCATAAAAGCATTTCATGTATCCTTTAACCTTCTGTATTTATGTTTCCTATCTTATTCATTTCCTTGGTGCGAAAAAGAGCCACAGGAAAACTGACAGAACACCGGGAGTTAGTTGAAAAACATGAAATAATGCCGCAGCTGTTCAATCTATCCAACTTTAATTCTGCTGTTCACTTGGCTTGTGATTGCTTGTATACTAATGGACACATAGACACGACTGATTACTAGGTAAGGATTTTGACAAACTTTAACAATGAGGCTGAGGTAGCTTACAGCCAATTACTAATGCTGTTGCCATGGTGATGATGGTCCCAGTGGGGTCTTCCAGATTTAAATAGTTGCTAGGTTCATTGAGGTAATCCACAGCATTTTTGAAGAGGAAAGGCACTTGGACATTCACAACCTAAAATAAAAAAAAGAAAAAAAATTCTAGTTTACTGCCAAAATGCACAATATTTCTGAGATTTATTGAGGAAGATTGAAAATCAGAAAATATATAACATCTGGGATGGTCTGGAAGGTTCATCTTGGGTGAAAGGTTCATAAATTATATTTTGTTTGTCAATAATGAAAGAATACCTTCACATAGAAAAATGGACGTAGCATAAAAACTTACTGCTAGTGTTGGGTTCCTTGAGGACAGTCATGACTGTGTGCTTGAGTTGAAATAGGATATGTATCAGGACTTGTGCGTGGGATTTGCCACAAACAGAGGTGAGGGGAAAATGCTGAGGTCTTCAGGTGAGTCAAGTCACAGAGACAAGTAGGGACTACATTAATGAATCATTTAATAGGAATTTTTACAGGGCCAGATAACTTTGGGGGGAGGTAGATCCATGTTTAATCCTGGGTTGGGTCACGCCTAAGACCTTAAAAGAGGATGTATAGCTCCCATCATGGGGAAGTGCATCGACTGGTTGACCTATATCAGTATAATGACTTGAGTGGGGCGGCTTACTTGCCTTAGGTAAGTCATCTCAGTGAAAAGAGCGGTGGAAATTCGTCCTGCAACAAGGAGGCATATTACATACACTCTAAAAACTCCTTCGTCGTAATATGACTTAAAAATTGTTAAGTACGACATTAAACCCCAAGCACTCTCTCACTCACTCATAGAACTTTGTCTATTTGCATAGTACTGCAGATGGTCATGTTTCCACCTGGACCATGCCCGATTTTCTCTCACCTAATGCTCCTCTATTTACACCCAAACAGAATTCGCTACGGCAAGATCGTAGCTTAACTAAAGCACTAAAAGCCCACCTTTGATCCCACAAGTAAGCTCAGTGCTACTACAACTCTGGCTCGTATTCTGAAGTTGTCTTTGGGCCAAACATAGTTCAGCATCTTCCGAATAATGACCCAGGCTCCCACTTGTGCGTCGGCTTTGACCTCGATTGGTGAAAGTGTGGAAGCACCTGGATGGAAGCAATCTCTGTTACCTATTTTATGCCTAAAAACCTGAAACAAGAACAAAGACATACATCCAAAGGATACATGAAAAGGTACTATAAACCCACGAATATGATTTTATGGAAAATGGAAAGAGATATGCCCCAAACTGAGGAAAACATTTTAATTTTTGAGGCATTTTTAATCACTTTTAATAACCTCATTATTTTATGCACATTTTACACCAGTGGTCGGAAGTATTACGAATGACGCCATGGATCAACATACTGAGAACTTGGGACCAGCTTAGCGGCCAAAATCTGCGATCACCTCGAATTTTGACAGCTGTCACCATTGACATCACCACAGCAGTGTACCTAATTTCATTTTTTAGATCACATGACATACTCCATATTACGAAATAAAAACCAAGTGTTTCATGTACCTTTTCAATACTCAAAAGATAAATAAATAAGCATACATTTTAAACCTTAAAGCAAGAGTATTTAAACAAGTGATTCAGCATTATACATGTACAATGTAGTCTCATTCCAGACATTATATATATATATATATATATATATATATATATATAATATATATATATCTATATATATATATATATATATATATATATATATATCACAAATGACACCAAACTCAATTGTTGACATACTATCAACTACATCGAAAAATAAGTAATGTATCAAAACGCCACTTTGTTTAGCTTTGAGTAAGAAAAAAAAAATGGATTGAATACTTTACCCAAGGACACCTCTTGTACACACGTTTTACCAAAAGGCACCTCCATTATACTTTTTTTTACCTGTATACCTTTTTGTTCATGGACATCTCTTGTATACATGTACATGTACATTTTTAACCAAAGAGAACCTGTATACTTTTTTACCCATCGACCACTTCGACATTAAGTTTTTTTTAACCAACTTCAGGTTACATCCAGTATTCTCTTGTACTCAAGGACATATCCTGTATACTTTTTACTCTAGCACCTATCTGGAATTCTTTTTACCCAATGAAACCTCCTGTACATTTTCTTACCAAAGGACACCTTATGTATAATTTTTCTACCAAAGAGCGCCTTCTGTATGATTGTTCTACCAAAGGACACCTCCCGTATGGTTTGTTGGTTCACTTGGTCTTAAATAACAATGCTTTTTGCATTATTTTGGTCACATTTCAAGAGCAGGCCTATCTCCTTGTAACAGGCTGGTCCAAATTTTGAAATATATCGTGCTGCTTCTCTCAAATGCTTTATAACCAGACAGCAGACAATCTTTACAAGAGTCATTCACAGAACACATACACAGACACCAGACTGATCATCAGTTTGACTAAGTCATGTTATTATCATGTTGGGAAGAAGCAAGACTGCCATAGGTTAAATTTATGGCAGAGCTTAGGATTGCTCACAGGCCTATCACTTTAAGAAATGGTGACACTGGTTCCTTCGACTGCCTAAAATATTTCTCATATTTATTATTAACATGAAGGTGAAATGCCAGGATTTCCATTTTGAGCTTAGTGGTATAATGTCATATATATATATAGTGAATTCTTACAGTCCTACATGAAAACAATGATAAGATTCGACGTCATGCACCACATCATATACGACATGATGCCAACAGCTAATAGCACAGTCGGTAGAGCATCCACTTCGGGAGGCCGTTGATCCAAGGTCAATCCTGGGCTGGGTCACACTTAAGACCTTAAAAGAGGAAGTTGTAGCTTCCTCACTTGGCATTCAGCATGAAGGGGACAGTACAATGACTGGTTGACCAGTATCAGTACAATGACTTGGGCAGGGTGGCTTACTTGCCTTCGGTAAGGCATCTCAGTGAAGCAGCACTAGATAAAAGAGTAGTGGAAATCCGTCCTTCAACCAAGAGGCACATTTCAAGCACTCTAAGAACTCCTTCGTCGTCATATGATTGAAAAATTGTTAAGTACGACATTAAACCCCAAGCACTCACTCACTCCCTCCAGCAGCAAAAAAAACATTAGTTAAGTTGTTTAGATACACAAAATCCTGATGCTGTCAAAATATAAAATGATCAATACAATAATGTATAGCCTAATGTATAATTACCCTTTTTTTCAGAAACAGTGGAAATGATAACCCATGTGACATTTCCACCTCTCACTCGAGAAACATAAATTATGGTATTCAAACTTCACTGTGCAATATTCTTTAAATACTGAGTGGAAGCAATCAAAGGCTAGGAAATGTCGTATACTAACCTTTTTAAATAGCTGAAACCCTGAGAAGAAGTTGTTCCTTGGATATTTTGCACATTGTGGGCAGATTTTTCCCCTACATGTGAAGTGTAACCTTATCTGCAAAATGAAAACAAGATTTATTTATTTATCTATTTGATTGGTGTTTCACGCCCTACTGAAGAATATTCCATTTTCATAATGGCGCCTGGCATCATGGTGGGTAGAGTGATATCCTATCTGGAAAATATGAGTAATACAGATGACCTTTATTACCTTATAAAAGCATTTTTAGTTGTATGTTAGGCCATATATGGTACGTACTTTATTCCTGTAAGCGTATGCTTTTCTGGGTTGTCAAATGATTTATTTATCTGACTGGTGTTTTACGCTGTAATTAGGAATATTTCACTTCTACGATGGTGGCCAGCATTATAGATTTCACTTCTACCATGGTGGCCAGCAATATGGTGGCAGGCCTCTATTGGCATGCTAACCATCTTGGCTAGGCTGTCTAATGTTATAGATTTTCACCTCAACAATTAGCTGGGGGATATTATTATTACATCAGAAGATGATGTGTTCAGCTGTTACTGATGAAGTTGCATAGAATATGAATACAATTAATTATCTCTAATGAGGTATATGGTACAGTCAGATGGTGCGTGGACACCACTTATGTCTTATGGGCTCAGATAACACATATAAGTACCACTGGGACAAAATAAAATTGATCTGGAAATACTAATGGTGGATTCAAGCAGATAACAGCTCAAGGTAGGAAAATACATTGGAGGTTGAAGGCTTTATTTCTTGAGTTTCATAGACATTTCATGGTGCCGGCCGAAAGACGTTTCATTTATTTATTTATTGATTGGTGTTTCACACCATACTCAAGAATATCTCACTTATACAATGGCGGCCAGCATTATGGGGGGAAAGACATTTCACACCTAGTTACTTGTTATATATACATGTATGTAGGAGGCTGGTTTATGGCCTATACAAGGTTTATGGACTGGATTTGAGAGTCCATGGAACCGGTACAGACAGTTCCCTATTGCGAAACTGTCAGCAGAGTTAACTTGATGAAGTTAACATTTTGTAGTTAAGTGCCAGTCACTTAACAAATATAGATCTATAAAATACAATATACACTCTGTTGTTCAACCAATATAGTATATGCACAGTGTGAAGAGTGTGAAGATATAAACTCTGGACCAAGCACAGACTTGAACTCTCACAACTGTGAAATATCAGTGTCCTATGAGTGTCCTGTCAGTCAAGATTCAAGTAGGCCCCCTACACAGGTTCCAGTGAATCAAATTTGACACTTCAGTTCACATCATACTGCGCGTGGATGTACAATTGTTATAATGAAGACAACTATTACCGATGATGAAAATGGTAAGGAAATTCTGTTGCCCTGCAGTGACCTGTATCTAACAAGATTGTTAGACTGTAAACATTGCCGCGGGGAGAGAAATGATCGTGAATGTCTCACAACAACAGTCGCACACCCGGCGAGTGTTGCCATCTTTCCTGCCTGACCTCTAACCCGGATGCGCAATCATTGCATTTAACCTCTTCACCCCGAGGAAATAGAAATCAGTCCACGTCCATTTTTGTCATAGCGGGATCAACACGTCCACACGATGTAAACAAAAAAATACCGACCCTTTCAGCGTTTTTGTGATATGAATAAAAGTGTAATAGACATTTGACAACATAAATAACGAATGGCGGTTCGTTGGGCGAACTATTTTGTTTCACGGGCTCTTGTGAAATCGGCTTGAGCGACTGAGAGGCAACAACGTGGTTCTCCACAGAAGAAAGCAGCTGGGCTGGATGGTGAGAAGCACGTTTTGTGTGCGGTCGTGGAAAAAATGGAACCAGATTTAATCCAGACTTCACATTTGCCTCCAAATTTCAATGAAGATTTGAATAGCACTCGCTTAAAAAGGCTGAAGCTTACGGACAGTTTGAGAGAGTTACAAACTGTGCTCAGAGATAAGTGAGTTTTGAAAGCGCGGGTTGACTTTTTATCTGCATTCACTGTTTCTGTACACAGGGGTACACTGACCATACAGTTCGCATGTCTGTCACGTATAAAACGTGTCTTCTGCGTGTCGCTCTTCCGCTATTAAACGCTACTGCGTTTTCATTCTGTCTCACGACTGATAATTCTTTACTGCGATAAATAAGGACTTCAGTATTATTTCATGACTATCATCAGATTCAGAGGTTGATGTGAAGACAATAGACAGCTGATAGCTCAGTTTAGAACTACATTAAATGATCCGACCTCGTAAAGGAAAATGGGGTATTGCTGTAGCTTTTGGTTGTGGGATGCATGTTTATGAACTGATGCTTCAGTGCACATATGATTTGGGCAACGGCACCTCAGCTATTGAATTAAGGATGCACAGATATTTGTATCACGCTGGATTGGTCTACACATGTAAAAGGCAGCCATGTTCATATTGTACACGGGCCATGGATCAAAGAAAATATATTGTGAACGACAACTATAAATTTGATAGCAATATTTAAAGTAAAAGAAAGATAAAATTATAAAATTTTACTTAAAAATATTTTCATTTTTTTTTTCACATTTTATGAGAGTGTTAAAAGGCATTCAAATATTTGAATACTATGGTGGGTTTTATGAGCCATATTGATAGTATCTAGGAACCCTGATGACACATCACCCTTTTTGATGTTCACCAGAAGGAAGGTACTTTTGGGAACATTATGTCAGTAATCTTTCACTGATGGGTTAAAAGAGTATTCAAATATTCAGTGTCGTGATTGAAGTTGGATAAACTTCCTGTGACGTCAGAGTTCCTAACCTCTGATTGTATTGTCCATGAAGCCTACCTTAGAAGTCAAATATTTAAGTGCCTTTAACTCTTTTCAAAAAAAAGCTAAAAAAATAAATGAAAGTATATTTATGCATATTTTTAAGTGGTCTACTTAGTGATGCCTACTTCTATTTTCAACGGTCGTTTCTTTTATGTGACTGCAATTTATAACATTTTAAATAATTAACCATTAGTATGTGTTTAAATCATTAACTTGTTACATTTAGACATCAGTCTAGGGGGATGTTGCAATTTTTTTTTTTTACTTAACTTTTTTGGTCTAGGAGAGCTCATGAATCAGTCCATTTCCCACAGGGAGGTGGGGGAGGGTAATCTAAGGAGTCAGAAATGGACCTCTACTGAGTATAGTTTGAGGTTCATTCAAGGTTGAATTAGGTGGGTCTTTGAAAACAGTAGTCGAGTGTATGAGGACCATGAGTTAAGGTTTTTTTTTTTGTAGCAGTTAATACATTATTCACAAATTTATTTACACTAAGAGGACTTATAGTGTGTGTGTGAAGATTCATTAATGGTTTTGAAGCACATTGAAGTGTTTTAATTAGGTATAACCTGTTAAACCACAATAACCCTCTGTAAATCACCTGCACAGTGAGAAATTGGGCAAAGTTAAAAGGATAGAAAATCAACAAATGGCTAGTCCTGCCAATGGAGATACTGTAGAAGCCTGTAGATAGCCACAGCCTATGTCATGCTTGAATAAATGTACAATATACCTCATCTTCAGCTTAATATAGGCTTAGACTGGACCAGTCGGACTTTGCCTACTAGTATCTCTCAATCAGCAATTGTAGGGTTTTCTATCTGGTGTCTTCGGCACAGTACTTCAGTTATGGCAGCCCTTGGCACCATGGGCTCGCCCTGCCACAAAAACTGAAGACAGTTTATGTACACATGCCTGATAACACCTGTTGTCATATGACTGAAAAATTGTGAAGCTTGTTGTAAAACCCCAGTGATACATGTGTACATACATACCAACGAGGAATGATTCTGTGTCCTTTTAAGACAAATACACAAAATGCTTTAAAGCGTCCGTTGTTTTCATTGGTTTTCCTTTACATTTAAAATTTCTTATTGTTTAGATAAATGTCAAAAAAGATTTCCCTCAAATCCCTTTATGATCACTTCTGATAACTTAAAAATCTCTTCAGAAACATACCACCACCCTCCCCCCATCATATGTTTTCAACAGCTGGTGGCAGGTTGTGTAACCAACTTGGTGAACAAAAGTTGATCAATTGGAGAATTTTGCCATAGATCAAATGCTTTTATGATTGAATGCTATTTTTTGCTGGCCCGGTTTCCACCCACCATAATGCTGGCCGCCGTTGTATAAGTGAAATATTCTTGAGTACGGCATAAAATACCAATCAAATAAAATAAATAAATATTTTTTGCTGCCAGTCTGATGTGTATATTTATACTAATATCCCTGAAGTCAGTCAATATTTTTGTTTCCATTCCAGATCCACCAGTAGGAGTGACTTCATATTCCATGCAGACAGATTGGTAATGGCTTTTAAGTGTGTCTTTGTCTTTCAAAATCCGAGTTTGCATAACACTTACAGCACACATCTCTCGACAGCAGTTACAGTTCTGTTTTAAATTCTAATACAGGTAATAAATGGCACCTGTCATACATAAATTCAGATCAGCTTGCTACAAGGAGATGCTCATGATCTAGAAGAAATAATGTTGAAAGCAAGAAGGGAACAAAACAACAACTGGAAGATTGTAGGATTTTAAACACCGAAATTCACTTCTTACCTACATGTGTATGTGAGCATAATACTGTCTGGTATTGCTGATTTAGTTTGTCATTAAAGTACAAGACTACCTGGATAAAACATATTTCAGTTGAAAGTAGGATACTAAAAGTATCATACTTCATTATTTTAATTAGATTTTACTGAGTAACATGTAGAACAAAATGACAATGCTGCACAAATGGCTGGTGCGAGTCGAGGGAGCCATCTTGAGAATTTTATCCAATCAAACACATTGCTATCTGCGTGGCCTAAGCTGTGACGTAGCATTTGCCCATTCAGTTCATAAGTGACATATGATAAGAGAATTACTGCAGAAGACATTTAGAGAACGTTTATAACAATTTAGTTACCTGTAGCAGAAGGGCCATTTCAGTGTTGTGGGGCAGGTCTGTATCATTTAGACCACCACAAAGGTAAAATTGATTTACAAGCCATGTAATATTCAACTGCTATATCACAAATTATGTCGGACAGTAGCATACCATCTCAGACCAAGCTGCATTCATCTCCCCAAATACACTTTTTGTCATTCATTTTTGTGTTTAGTCAGCAGTTTCTAAATAACAAATATCAGGGTCAGTGCAAAATTCTTGAGGGACTCCGAAGGTTTATGGGAATGAGATGACGGCATATCAGCTTAACAAGGCTTAAAATTAATTTTTATCTTAGGATATAATTTGTTTTTTTCTGAATTTATTACAACTGGAGAATTCAAAGTTTGTCCTTAAGTTATGACCTGAACCAGGAATACCCCGGCCATGCATCTGCAGTGAGGCTATTTAAACAGGGTCACCAATGTTCCTTGTAAATGATATAGTAGGCCTGCTGTATCAACAGTTCACGCAATGGAAGAAATATTCTTCCAGTAGGTCCAATTATCACTTGGGCCTTCATCGCCGTAGTCCGTAATTTTAGATGTAGGCTACTGCTTAAACTATTATTCAGAGAATACCTTTGACGTTACAGAGCTAGAGTAAACGTGTCACCTTAATCATGATAATGCAGACATGCTGAAGCTTTGTCAAGACAAAGTCTCGTTAAACTTTTAATGGATTTAAAAAATATTTAATGCTGGTTTAAGATACATTGAATTGTAGTTTTTCAGTGGACATAAACATTAGTCAGATGCTGTCTTTCACAAATAAAATTTTAAAAAGTTTGAATAATGTTGTGTATGTTGTCAGATTCGACTTGTTGTGGAGGAAGGACTGAACCAGCTGCCCTATCAAAAATGTGTGGTCACCACACCAACAGGTATTGTATTTTTTTTATGGAAATTATTGTAAATCACCTTAAATGTAGCATTTTTGAAATAATACATTTTGCTTTGATGATTTGATCAATTTCTTATTAGAAGGTATTGACATCAAAAGCATAATTTTAAGGCATGACAATCTACTATTAAAAAAATATATGAGATGACCGTGCACAAAAACATCTGTCATTGTACTTTTGGTTTGTGTTGAAGGCTATAAGTACGATGGTGTGCGGTACGAAAAGGGGAACTGTGGTGTCAGCATCATGAGGAGTGGTGAGTGTCGTGACCTTTGAGGTTGCATGCTTAAATCTACTGTAGTGCAGCGTAATGACCCAGGAGTCTCTCACCAATGCGGTTGCTGTGAATTCAAGTCCAGCTCATGCTGGCTTTCTCTCCAGCCATACATGAGAAGGTCTGCCAGCAACCTGCGGATGGATGAGGGTTTTCAGATCGGTTTCCACCCGCCATAATGCTGGCCGCCGTCCTATAAGTGAAATATTCTTGAATACGGCGTAAAACACCAATCAAATAAGTAAATAAATTAAATCTACTGCCTGTAGCTATAAGTTAGAATCTGGCTGATGTAGTTGAAGGGCTAGCTCGCTGCGACTATCAGGCTCACAGCCAATGATTTTGTGTGTTTGAATCAAGCTCTAGCTGTTTCGACTACGGCTTTAAGTTATGAGGATTGTCGGTTAATTACCTAACAAAGGTCAGTGGTTGACTCCAGGTAAAAATTCTTGACCACAGCGTTAAACACAGTTAAAAAAAAAAAAATCAAATAAATGAAGTTGGGAGGTTTGTCTGATATCTACATAGAGCATCAGTTTTCTCCCAACTCTATTAAATTCACACCACTTCTAAACCTGACCTCTTGTAAAAAGGCGAATTATATGTATTCTTGAGTTTTTTATTGAACTTCAAAGAAATAATTAAACAACGGCTCTGCATGGTTTCCTCAAAATATCCACCTGACTACTTTTGTATAAGTAAAAAAAAACTAGTATTTGTTCTGTATTCTTAAGGTCAACAAAAACACTAATCGAATAAAGATCAGTTACTAACAAAGTAATTTTGCTATGTAGGGGAAGCAATGGAACAAGGATTACGGGACTGCTGTAGGTCTATACGAATCGGGAAGATATTGATTCAGAGTGATGAGGAAACTCATGATGCCAGAGTGGTGTATGCCAAACTTCCGCCAGATATTGCCAAGAGGAAAATTCTGCTTATGTACCCCATAATGAGTAAGTTGTGAGCAAAGCTTCGAAAGTTTGCAGAAAATTTAAAAGCAGGATGAGATACATGTAGAAAACTCACTGTAGAAGATGCAGATCATCTAGTGCTTGGCTGACTTGCCCGGACACAAAAGTTCGTGTTTTTTTCAAATGGCCTGTAGTTGAAGTAGATGTTTGATTTGACACTTGGTAATGTCAAAATATATTAAAAAAAAAAAAAAATTTTCTTGAGCGCATGGACATCCCAAAACAAACAAGTAAATCAACACACTGAAAGAAAATTTTGGTCTTACCAAAAGAGATATGAAAAAAATCTACTGGTGTTCAGATGATGAGTTGTACTAGTGATTTAACAATGAACATGATAAAATGTGAACTCTTCGAGTAACAAATTGTTCTTGTTTGTTATTGTAGGCACCGGGAATACTGTTGAGAAAGCTATCATGGTTTCTGCATGAGCATAAAGTGATCCCATCAAACATTGTTCTTCTGAATCTCTTCTGCACTCCACTAGGTAAGTATATTCAGCCAAATCTTCTTCGTCGTCGTCGTCGTCGTCTTCTTCTTCTTCTTCTTCTTCTTCTTCTTCTTTTTTTTTTTTTTTTTTTTTTTTTTTAATGCCTTAGGTGACCCTAATTATATTTTGTGTTTAAGAACAATTCAACGCTAAAAAATCAAAAAATGGAAAAAACTGAAAACCCACCTATTTATTTTTTCCATAAGATGATATCTTTATGATTTTTCTTTTTATTTCTTCAAAGCTTTCTTATCATGTAAATATGCTTTCAAGGGTAAAAAGTTGGAAGGGCAGCCTGCATTTCCACAAATTAGATGATTTTTTTTTTTTTTTGGCATTTTTTATTTTTGTTCTCTCAGACAACATCGGAAAAAGATTTATTCTGCCCAGTTTAAGTTTGTATGGCTACCCTGGAATAGAAGCCAGCTACGTGGGTCAGTTATATGAAGTAAAATGGCCTTGGTCAACATTTACCACTATCTGCTCAAAATTTAACAAAAGGATTCAGAAAGCTGGTAACTTCTAATAAAACCTGTGGGTTAAGACTTCAAGAAATCTTGCAATTAAGCCGATTCTCTTAGGTCAACTGTCAGAAGTGCAAACTACTCCTCTAAAGGCTGTTGATTCAAACTTCAACTGACGTTAAACCCTAAGCACTCACTCACTCACTCAAACTTCAAGTGGATAACACAACAAATGGTGTGGCAGTTTGATTGTTGGTTTGGACCGTAAATGTCTCTTCAGGGCCTTTTGTGGCCAAAATCACCAGCTTGCTGCGAGTATTAGGCCCTTGATTAATGACATTGTATGCTAAAATCCAGCTCTCCCTGGAATTTCCGAGGTTTGGCAGTTACCTGGCAAAGATCATTTGTGAACTCTGAGCCATCTTCCTGTCACCGAAGTTGATACTTGCTTTAGGCTTCGTAATCACCCTTGCCTTACTGTGCATACGGAAAATAACCTTAAGTTTCGCCCATAGACATAGACCCATAGTGCAAGTGTATCCCAGGATTCATTGCGTTGATTGTGGCTCTTACTGACTAGACGCCACGGGAGAGCATCAGGTGTGGCCAGGGAATTATATGGACAGTTCCTGAGTGTAATAAACCAGCTCACGCCTTTACTGGACAGGCAGTCTGTGCTCTTGCCACCAACAGTTCATGTTTTCTTCAGTTTTAATCGTGATGAATTTAGTACATGCTTACATCACAACAGGTGAACGTTGATTGTTTTATGATGGCCATTTTATGATGAATGGGAATTCAAGAGAAAACTCTGTGGAGATTGGGTGAACTGGGTGACTACCCAGTACCTTAATACTCTGTGGAGTGGCATGTCAGATATCTGTTAAAAATGCAGAGCTCTTCATGTACAAAACTGTAACAGAACGTATTGGAGACCATAGCTGCCGTGCAGGGTAATGGAAGGGGCGGGGCTAATCATCTGCTTCTGTCATCTTGCCGCTAACTCAGCCCGTGCGACAGAATCCATTGGGCAAAACTTTGTCATTTACCGTATAAGAGTCTTTAGAAACCAACTCTTTTGACAGCCAATGGCATTGTGGCCCGCATACTTTCCCCATGGCATTTTCAGCTAATCATTGATCATCCTCTTATAGGTGTGTGTTTCCTTGTTTCAAAGCAAATGCATGTATGTTCAGATCCGATTTATTCCTTGACACAGCATTATGCAACAGCAATCAGCAGTGCTATGAACGGTGATTGATGTCCTTTTGTTGAAATGAACAGACAGCATTCACTGTGCTATTGGGCTATGCTGATGATAGAGAAAGAGGCAGAACAGCCAATTGACGTAGCCCATGCTGTTGTTCAACTACTAAATTCTGTCAAGCCTAATTTTGTCTCAAAATGGCCGTCTCCAGAAATCCCTTGACATGTCGAAGTGCAGGGAGTTATTTTTTGTGCTAGCACTTCTACATCTAATGGGAAATAAATTTATTCTATGCTCCGAATATTTCTCATGACAGCCGCATCCTTGGTGTTTTGAACTCCTGTCAGTGTGAATAAACTAAGGTGGAATCTGTTTGGACCATGAAACATGCATATTTATGAAGGAAATAAGGGAGTTGCTGTAATTCTTTTCACTGGTTTGCAAGATGTTTATTCAAGCATATTCTGACTTTTCATGAAGCCCTGAAAGTGGCCAATGCAACCATTGTTGTTTTGTCTCTAAAATCAGATTAAAAATGTGCATAAATTGCACTGAAAGTTGATCTTTCAAGTGTAAAAAGGTTGAGGAATTACGGTAATATGGCTCAGTAAATAAAAGTAGAGGATTTCCGACATTGCTGGCTTCATTTCATGAAGATCACTCTGAGCGTGCATATTGGATTTCTCTAACCTTAAAACCTGACAACCTTTGTTTTTCCTGAGCACATGTACTCTGCTAAATCCAGCCTGGAAATAATTTTTAAGCTGACTGGACAAAATGGCCGAACACAGCTATTAACATCATTAATAACTTTACTGTTATTTATGCGGCAGTTTTGTCCTGTAAAGCAAACAGTTCAGCACTGTCAAAACAATATTTGCTGCAGGATATTGTCCTTGTCTTGCTGCATATTTCCAGGTTTTGTAATTTCCTTTCTAAATAAATAATTTTAATTTATGTTATACTGAGTACAAATGTATTCAATCTGCTTTTTCAGCTGCCAGTCAGTTACTCGCCAAATTTCCAGATATGACCATCTTGACATCTGAAGTGCATCCCATCGCACCCAATCATTTTGGACAGAAGTATTTCGGAACAGATTAATGAATGGAAGGAACTGGTCCATTTTTCCGTTGATAGAAAAATGCAATTTGCTGGTGGTAGGAAAGCCGACATCTACCAAACCTCCATTTGCATAAATTACCATTTACGTCTTTATTTTCATGACAACTTTTTTTTTTCAGCAGAATATTTTGCTTTTTAGCCAGTATTTTTAGGCTTAGTATGTGCCAAAGCTTGTGAATGCTTGCTAATTGTTTATTTTTTTCTTTCCTCTTATTGTCCAATTTGGTAAAAAAAAAATATTGCTAGCCTCGCAGATATCATTTAAGATCAAATGAAGGGGTTTTTGTAGACTTTTTTGTTATCTTAGAGCTCTTCGTAGAACACATTGAGACCTTATATGGTGAGGAAAATCTGAAAAAATCAAGTTGTCTTTCACTTAAGTGTGGACAGGATATATCATTATGGTTGAAATACAGGTCTTAGTCCTGGCAAACTTCATCAACATAACGTTCAGTCTCAAGGTGACCTTACAAATCTTTTTACAGTGGTACTAAATATTAAATAAACTGGTTTTGAACACAGATTAGGAGAGCAAATATGGCATACGTCGTCCTTTACCGTTTAGTACAGCCCCTTATGGAAATTCCTGTTACAACAGAGTAACTTCCCTTGGACAACTGAAGTCAGTTTGCAAAAAAACAGGTGTAATTTAATGCTGTTTAGTATGGAGCAGTCAGCAGTATACTATACTCGAGATAATGCATGCTGTGGAATGGGATTATCAGATCAAGGTAAGTTATGTACAGTGAGTGCATCATTAGAGACAAGCTGACATTTTCCGATGTCCAATTCCAGAGCATGCATGCAAGTTGAAAGCCTGCCAGTTTACATTCAGTTTTTAGGTATGGTTTGGCATCTGTGTTGTGTTTGGAAACATCTATTTTAACCTTTCTCAGATGGTCAGTTATTATATATATATATATATATTTTTTTTTTTTTTGGTGAATGGCTGCGTTTCATTATGATTTAAAAATGTTCAGGTTATCTGGTTTTGTGGACCAATTTGTCCCATTGTATGCCACAAAGGTGCTAGCTACAGCAGTTAGGGAGAACTACCTCTTCGGCAAATGGAGGAAGAAAAAGTAGAGCATGGTAAATGACCTAAAACTTCACCCATGATTTCAATTGGACATTCATTAGGATTCCAAGAGATCTGTTGATCTTAGAACTAGATGTTCTGAGGTTTGTTTGGAAGATATGATCAAATTCTTCTATCAAAATGTTCAATTTCAGCATTAAAAGTGATAGTTTGACATTTATTTGCCTCCATGAGTGCAATTTTGCGTTGGGGAGTGAGGGGAGGGGGGAATTGTAGGTCATTTAAATGTAATCTACACAACAGTCTCATTTGAATGTGACATTTTGATACAAAGTTTACAAATGAAGGTGTTTCAAAGTTGTTACACCTTTTCTTTTCTGTTAATATCAGAGTTAGTTCTCTCCAAACTGTTTACTATGTTCATTGCTGTACACAAGTATCACGTGTGTATTTTTAGAGATGATATTTTGTCATGTACTTCCATTGCCAACTGTTGATTTCACACATGAATTTCTCCACGTACAATGTTTGGCAGTTTAATAAAAGTATGTATTGTAAATATTCACCAATTGTGTATAATATAAACCTGTACACGTTTTTGTGTTATCATATTGATAACTATAATTATCTTTTTTTTTTATTTCTGCCAGCTACTTTGATATTTTTGTTTCTTTCTCCAAATTAACATGCTGCATACCAGCCAGTGTGTGTTTTTTTTTTTTTTTAATTTTTTTTTTTTTTTTCAATATTGTCCCTGTCTCAAACATAATCTACTCATTTGTAAAAAGCATTACTAACTAGAATCCTTTTTAGTAGCAGTAACAAGTCTGTTAAGATGGGACGATCCCTTAATCCACGGAGGTGCAGATGGCATTATCCGAGATTGGGGAATTCCCTTTTCCTCCCCAAAACGTTGTGTATTCATTCCTGAATGATGAAGTTGCTGTTCGCTTGCACATTGCTTAACTGCATGTTACCAAAGCCAACTAATCAGGCTGGCTTATCAAAATGTGCTGTATTTCTGTAAGTTTGTGGTTGGAAAACATACTAATCTTAATATTATTTAATTAGGTTTAAACAGTTGAAGTAACATGTGTTACTGGATCCACCAGTATATATTTTTTGCATTTAAAGAAAATACTACCCTTGTATTTTTGTTTATATGGTGCATGTGCATTTATTTTCTTGCTCTTCTTCCACATAAAAAAAAAAGAACAATTCAGGGTCATACAGTGTACCAATATGTTGAAATGTCCTGTGTGACAGTGTGAAAATGTTTCAGGTAAAATCAGATGCCAGGGCACTGGTGTAATTTGGTTTTGTAAGTGGATAGTCAATACGATTAAATGAAAAAGTGATGCTTTTTCCCCACAAGTAGAAATTTTGTGGATGTATAATGTTGACAAATAAACAGCTGTGTGCTTGATATATAGGGTGTATGGAAACCGTATATACATATATATATATATATATACAGCTTGCTTTGTTACATTTATAATGGTATATGTATATTTTGTATTCTCGTCATCCAACAGAAAGAAAAAGTTCGATTATTTCTGGTAAGAACATCCCGTTTTTGTGGATGGAATGGATGTACGGGTTTATTGTTGGAATACAAACTTGGCCTTTCTCACAAATATTGTGAAAACATCTGCTAAATGTTTATGTTCAACATAGTGGCATATGATAAACGTATGTGCATGAAGTGTATTATTTTTTCAAATGATCTGCATCACTCTACATGTATACGTGATGTTAATTTGTTAGATGTCCATAATAACATTAGCAATTCAACCATGGCTTATTCAAGGGTTAGATTTAGTGTAGCTGGTAGACTACTTGAAGAAAGTGGGGTAAAAATGTGGAAAGGTAGACATTATTTAGGTAAAGGAGTTGAAGTCATTGTAAAATGTTTGGAAGGAAAAGTCATTATTTTTATTAGGCCATTTATTATTTTTATCATTTTGAAGAAAATTCATGTTGAAAAGCTGGTTTTCGCATTCCATGAACTGTATCAATTCAAGCCTATCACAGAATTGCTGTTGATCATGTTCCTTATCATTTAGGCCAGTATGGAGAAGTACTAGGGTTAGAACATGGCCATAGACCAAGGAATATTCAATCTACAATGTGTATTTAGCGTTCCGGTATTTTTTGGTATTAACTTTCAGTTTGAATTTGATTTTTGCATGCTGGACAGTTAATGGTCATTATAAACCCAAAAGTTGTTAAAAGACTACTCTTAAGCTGTTAACTGCATGTTAGCACCAATATATGTTATATAATAAGAGAAAGTGGATGTTAGCGTATAATGTACAACTGTGACTTTGGCTTAAAAAAGGCAATCTTTTGAATTTAAAAACATTTTGTGTGCAGGTATTTGATTACATGTCCTTGTTTGGTTTTTCATGCCAAGTGATTGGTTTTTTTTTGCCCCAGTAAGTTGTTGAGATAAGTAAAGATACTAACAGAATTACTTTGACTTCTTGAACTACATGTTTATGTATTCATCGAACAGTTGACTAATGGGCACCATCTCAAGTCATGAATTCCATTTATACTGCATATGAACCATTTATTTTTGTACAAAAAAGATCGGATGTGAAAAGACCAATTCTCTTCAGTTTGTTGGATGTAATGTTACAGATTAAGGTGTGGAAAGATAAATACAATGATACTGATAATTATAAAATATTTTGTCAAGCCATTACCAGTCCTGTTTGAAAGTGATAGTACAAATGAGGCCGATAGATTAAAATTAAAAATTCTTTGGCCTAAGTTTCAAATTTAATGCATTGTAGCATGTGGTATCCAATTGGGTCTTGAAGGCCAGAATTTTGTAATGTTTCATTAAAGTGGTTGTATATTCCACCAGAGCGCAAAATTCCTTATTCCTTTTCTCCACTCGATTTGTGCCAATTATGTGGTGACAATGAAGCATTTACCTGTAAGCCAAGTATATATGTATGTTTGAACTGGGTTTTTTTCCAAGCGTTTCACTAAGTTCATGCTCACCTCACATTATCTCATCTCGTGTTCAATTTTATTCTGAATTATGATATTGATTTGAAGGACTGGTATTTTACCTCCTAAAATTGCATCAAATTTTCTCAACTGTCTCAGTAAATATGGAAAATGTATGTTATTATTTGAAATTAAAGAAATGCTGAATTGAAGAACAGAGCTGGTAAAAGCCTACATGGAATTGTGTGATTTTTCTGTATTTCACCGAAAATTGATACAGTATGCAAAA
This sequence comes from Liolophura sinensis, assembly GCF_032854445.1. Lineage (NCBI taxonomy): Eukaryota > Metazoa > Mollusca > Polyplacophora > Chitonida > Chitonidae > Liolophura > Liolophura sinensis. The sequence goes on from NC_088295.1 coordinate 46,870,456, forward strand.
ATGCACTTACAGAAGCATGTGAAGACTTTTTAGTGACTCTGTTAATGCCAACACGAAAGTCTTTCTGACTGGTAATAAATTGAATTTCACTAAATACGCTGATACTGGTGAATCGGTGAGAATCAAGCAAAGTGTGTCATTGGAAATACGAAACTTTAGGTGAATTACACTACTCTTACCATAGTTCATTTTGCAACATTTTAAGTCTGTTTCGGGAGCGGTAGGTCCAGGGTCAATCCTAAGACTTATGGCGTTCAGCATGAAGGGGAAAGTGCTACGACTGGTTGACCCTTATGAGTATAAATACTCAGGCTGGGCGGCTTACTAGCATTGATAAGGTGTCTCAGTGAAGCAGTACCAGATAAAAGAGCAGTGGAAATCCGTCCTGCAACAAGGAGGCACATAACATGCACTTAGGATTCCTTTGTTGTCATATGACTGAAAAATTGTAACTATGACGTTAAACACCAAGCACTCACTCCCTCAACGTTTTAATGTGTCAAAGCCATATAGGATCTTGCTGCACTTGGCAAAAGCCTTGTTATTGCCCCCCCCCCCAGTCAACCTGACTAGTGAAATAGCACCTTCAAATCCAGCTCTCACTGGTTTATCTGCAGTTCTTTAGTCGGAAGGGGTTTTATCTGATAACCATAGTGATAGAAAGTGATTTACTCTAAGAGGAACATGGCACAAACCTCATTGTTCTTACATGAGTGGAAATAATGGTGTACCTTACTGGTACATCAGTAACCTTTGATAGAACACATAAATTTAACCTATTCAAAGGTAGTATTGATAAGATTATATACCTGTAGTACCTTAGCATATAGGCCTACATATACAAATGTAAAAACAGAACTGTACGATCTCTGGTATCCCCCTGCATGTATAAGCATATAACTGTACTTCGATCAGTGATGCAGCATGTGCTTGTATTTGCACGAAATGAAAGTGATCTATCATCACAGAATTCTTAAGGGATACATGAAAAACATAATTAAGTTTTCAAAGGAAAATAATAAAGTTATGTTCATAAACAGAATTTGTTTTTAAATATCTCAATAACTCCTCTGTTTTATACATGTTTTCCAAGGCATCAGTGGTCAGAAATTTTCAGAAACGACATCGACGAACTGACTGGCAATGTCCGTACCTGTGCCCAAAAAGCTATCTGCTCAACCAATGAAGAGTTTTTTTTTAATTTTTTTTATAGCTATCACCTTTTTTTATAGCAAGATTAGTAATGCAACTGCTGAATTTCCTTCCTGACTGGAAAACTATGGTTTAAAGTCATTTTTACGGACACAGAAGAAAGTTGAGCAGTTTGTTTGTACTTTAGGACACTTACTAAACTGCTTACCGAGGATAAATCTAACGATTTCATGTATTCTTTGAGTTAAATCTAGTCTTCAGAAATACCGGTACAATGGTTAGTAGTAAAACAGAAATACAGGTACATAAAAAAATGTAAAAAAATAAAAACAGGGACACATGGTGTATTGCACAGTTGATGATCGTCAGGGTAGATTAAAAAAACATATTTAAAGGGTTGAATAAAGCGAAATATCCGTGAAACATTTTTATCTTTCCATTGCATTTAAATGCGAACCCGGCTTAGCCTACAGAGTCTCCTCCCCTAGACGAGTTCTCTTGTGCTCAACTTACCTCACCCTTCCTTCCGGGATCTCGTTACAAGCAAGCAGGCAGACATATCGCAATTCTGTGAGATCACTAGAGAGTTTTCTTCCTTACTTCTTTAATTTATCCCCAAAGTCTTGTCTGAGATACTCCCCAAGATGACGGGCGGAACGATCAAGCTGTACATGAGCAGTGTTTCGAGCAGCCAAGAGGTAAAACATTAAATAATAAAATCGACCAACAAGTCACCGTAACGGGAAGTTAGTTGAAATGTCATTTTTTGCTTCTTCACAGGCGTCAATTTCCTTTGACATGAGTTGTACTGTTCAAATGAACTTTGGGGCATTTTACAGAGGTTTGGCTTTTACACAAAACTTCAATATTCTGTAGACCCTCAAATGAATTTTACTGTTACAGTTACCTTGAGTATTTTATCACATTGGTTGCGAAACAAAATGAACTGTTAAACGCGCTAAGCGTCAACAAATAAGGAAAAATTGACTCTAAGGTAATACACTGGGAAATTTTTGGATTCTTTCAAATGTTATAAACAGGTGTTGTCACATTATAGAGTGAAAAAGGATATGCTCATCGTCATTCAAATTTCAGTTTCCAATAGTTAAATAATACCATTGCAGAACTACAGATGTTATGCATCACAACATAAATTGATAATGACAAATTTTGTACAGTACGTAGTGTATCTCTACCTAGGAAGAAAGTGTTTTAGTACATAGTACATTATTTATATTACATGCAGTATATATAATGCTATACAGAATTGAATAAGGCTTAAATTGTACTGTAAATTTAGATTTGAGTTGAAGTTTTATATATTTACATATATATGTTTGTTGCTTTTTCTTACCATTAATGATTATACAGTTTGCTGATATGTTGTGGTCAACAGAGACTTCCGTATGTTTATTTCCTGATGCATGTATATTAGTTTAACTTTTGAACTGATAACATACATGTCTGTCCTTTTCAGCTTCGTCACCAACAACAGCATATCATCAATATTTTAGAAAGCCTTAAAATTAATTTTGAGAAAATTGACATCACTGATCCAGCAAATGAAAATGAGAGACGTTCATGAGAGAAAACAGTGTGGCACTTCATGAAGGAAAGGTGCCACTACCTCCACAAGTGTTTAATGATGAGACCTATTGTGGGGTGAGTTAGAGTCTTGATTGAAAACAGGGTGGGAAGAAACCTAAAAGAAATAATGTGTTATGAATGTGGAGTAGGCAAACCCTATCTAGGCTCTTTAGAAGGATGCTACACCCTTTCCTTATTTTGTCTAGCATGATATTAATTGATAGACAGTGGACATTGCCTCTCTGCCCCATTTTGAGAAATGTATGTTGGCACCCTCCCCGCTTTGGTATCTAGCTGGGTGTGTGATTAGGGCTCTGATGGTTAAGGATAGGATTGGCTGCTAGGAAATATGCTGAATGACTTTTTTTTTTTTGCATACTGCACATTGTAAACTTCTGAAGGACTGCCGTAGATTTCATTTGAATATGTTGGCTGTTTGAGGTGTAAATTAATTTATGATTTGTGTATTATGTTTCCACATACACATATGTTGTTAAAAGGTGTATGATATTGATAAAGGAGTATAAATTCAATTGTAGTTCTTTTCATGGATATTCTTTCATACCATGCTGGTAAACTATTAATAGTATAAAGTATGTACGGTATACATATATAAATATATATCTTTATGTAACTTTCTAATATTTCTGACATTTACAGAACTACGACAAGTTTACAGAGGCCATCGAAAATGATGAGATTCTGCAATTTTTGAAATTAGCAGAGAAGAAAGAAGTGTCACAAGCAGAAGTCACTGTCACTGGGGTAAGTTTAAACACATCTGACAAAATAAATTCTGATGTTTGTTTAAAAGCATACTCTGAAGGTGCTCTTGTAGCCTGATAAACAAACTCTTCACATGACTACCAGGGAACACTGATACATAGTCATTTAGGGTCGGGAAACACCCACTGTCAGTTAAATCCTTACATATGTGCTCATACATCGTAGTGCCCTATTCCAAAATAACGAGCGGTTATTGAAGTCTGTGGTGATATTTCTATAAAAAATAATTGTATAAATTTGAATTAATAAGGGATATAGACCATTCCTTGATCATATATCTCAGCATTACTGATAAACTGTTATTATTAAAGATATTGGCTATTTTAGAGTATGGCTTATCTCCTACGTACTTTTTAATATTATAGATTAATTGAATGTGAAAACAATGGATACAGTATGTAACTTTGTAGGCAGTCAGTGCATACAGGAGAGATATCAGTCAGATGATGAGGTTCAGGTCACACATTACAGTACAAACACATTGTTTTACATGTACTTGCATGTTTTGAGTCATGTATGGTTTGGGTTTTGAGATTATTAATTTGTACCTGTATCTGTGTTCAGGCGTTCCCAGCCCCTCAGTAGGTCAATCAACAGATGAATCATATGAAATTTGGGCTGTACGTTACTTTATGAACACAATACTGTCACATACACATGCATGGAGTGTTAATGGTAATCATGTGTATTTTACAATCTTGATTTTGTCATCAGTATATGTGTGGTTAGCTGTTCCCAGTCAGTCAATCAATCAAACAACTCTTATTTCCCATGTATTTAGGAGGAGGAAGAAGAGAAAAAAGACAAGGTAACACTGTTGTACCCGCATGGTGTGACCGCATTGTGCACCCTGACATTTATATACTTGTATCATTATATCTCTAGCTCATTGTCTGCTAGCGTTACCATGATCAGTGTTCATAGTAGAATTGAAAGGCCCATCTAGAGGCGCTGTATTTAATCAACTGTTTCTCTCAAATTTTACATCTGGAGCCTGTATTAGTCATGTCTTATCCATTAAAAAGTTTCCCAGAATTTGATTACACCAAATTAAAGGCAAAGAACACACTTGCATGATGTACATGTCAGATAAAATTCCATTAAGTAGTGTTTGGGGAAAATAGTTTGATTTATTTTTTTAGACTATTTTTCAAACTGGTAAAATACATTTAAAACTGTGGATTCTACTGTGGTCTTTTCTGACCATATAGGAACCAGTGATGTCACTTCAGTTTTTTGCCACTGGACACACGTAGATTGTTATATTTCATCATTCAAAATGCTTCGTCATTTAGAGAAGTTCAAGTCAAAAATATTGCTGTGATGTCACTGACGTCATCTGGGTGCAAACAGACCACCATAGAATCCAATGTTTAAATGCATTTTAATCGGTGAGACAAATTTTAAAAAATAAATCAAACTATTTTCCTGGACAGTGTTTAATGATCTGTCATCTGAAAAATACCTTCTATTAGTATTTTCTTTGTCTTTAAACAGTATGGCGCTAGATGAATGGTTGACAGTATGCAATTTTCCATTATATTTTAAGAAGGAACATTGGACTATTCCAATGTAAAATGTGAGAAAAACGCATTGTCAGACACCTATGATGGCAGAGAAAGTGCGTTAAAGACAGGCTTCTGCTTGATCGGATAATGTGATTGAAAGCCCACATTTTTTCTGTGATGTTTGCTTATAATTGTATGTGCCATTTAAGAATACTTCCTCTCATTCACAACCATCCTTAATTGTATATATTGTATTGTATACAAGTTCATGTATTTTGAAAGTTGAAAGCAGAGTGCGTATCAAGTATTGTGTGTTGAAAGTCTTAGTTGCTATCTTTGTGACATCAACATTCTAAAGATGCATTATAAAGTTACTGTGTATTTTATGACTGATCTGTCAGATTGGAAGCTGTAATTACATATGACAGATCATTCGGAACAGGACAAATGCACGTAACCTATTTCATCTAATTTTTGGGACACCTGGTCTGCTTATTTTAACCAGTATATATGGTATTGTAGCAGGAATATTGAGTTTCTTTTTTCTCATATGGTTAGACCATCTAATGAACAACATACTCATATTTTTACTTTCCCAAAAGGTGGTTAAAGAAGTGTAATATTCTACTTTTGACACTAATATCTATCCAAAAAATTAGAAGAATTAGGGTATGTATTTGAAATGTATTGGTGCACTTCTTGTGTAAACTAACATTGGCATTGGCATGTACATATTAATTTAGCAGGAAATAGTTGGACATGTGTGTTGTGTATGTAATATGTCTGTTACATCGTCCCATCATTTCATTTTTGTTCCGTGACAGGGTACTGTTCCTGATGACTCATTGTTTTAAAGCATGTGATCAAGTAAACATTTGTAGTTTTTTTTACAGCATGTATGTACAGCTGCATTTTTGGTATCCTGTCAGTGTTGTCTTGCGGTGTTCTTCTCTGGCCGTACGTGGGAAGGTCTGTCAGAAACCTGCCGATGGTCATGGGTTTCCCCGTGGCTCTTCCACCGTAAGGCTGGCCGCTACCATATAAGTGAAATATCCTTGAGTACAGCGTAAAACATTTATCAGATAAATAAATAAGTTTGTCATACACTGACTGTGCAGCCATGTAGCACTGACATGTGAAAACTTTATAGTTATACCACGTGCTTGAAGTTTGATAAAAACATGTCATTTGAAATTAGTTAAAATTAGTTAAGGACTTCAAAAGATGCGAAAATTCACAATATTGAATTTGAATGCCATAAAGCTTGTGACATGGAATAAATTAGCATTTCAGGAATGTCACAATTTTTAAAGAGGCTTAGGTGAACTGACTCTCACAGATTTGGTAGGTGCCAACAGCACCTTTGAACCGACAGACCAGAAAGTGTGATATATATGCTTGGTTAACTGTATTTCCACACCGTGCATATAATTATTATTATTATTATTATTAAACACAGTCTGAGGATATTTTTGTCTGTTATTAATTTCTGTGTTGCAAGAAGCAGTTTAAAGAAAATACACTGTTTAGTGGAGGAGAAAACATGATGTAAAGGTCATGCAAAGGACTATAACTCTGTTTAAAAAGTATGAGTACTAATTGAACAAAAAAAACTTTTTAAATATTCTGATGGTTAAGGTGGACTTCATGGGCCAATATACTGTATAATGATGTTTTTTCACGTAATTGCATTTTTGTGAGACCTATTCTTGTAATATATGTATATATTAAACATATAAAAAACAGCTTATAACACACATTTCATGAAAAAAATATATTACAACCTGAACATTTAATTGCACTAAAAAAAATTATAAGAATTATGGTAGTGCTCATATTTTCTTCGCATGGCCCTTTCTTCATTTTTTTATTTTTCTCCTCCTTTAAAGAGCGCATTTTTTAAAAATTGCTTCTTGCAACACAGAAATTAATAACAGATAAAATATCTTCAGACTAATAATGTAATGGTTAATATGTATAGTGTTGAAATACAGTTAAGCAATTTGTTTACAGGTATTTACACACATTTCGATAAAAAAAAATATTACAACCTGTATATTTTAAAAAAAAGTTATAACAGTTACTGTAGTGCTCATGTTTTTAGGTAACTTCATGGTTGTTCTAATGAAGCTTACCTGATTTTTTTTTTTTAGTTTCCCTCCTAAAGTCAAGTGTACATGTTTCATTGATTATTGTTTTACGCTAGTCTCAGTTCATCCATTGGTATTAATCTAGTATTGGTACATAACCGAGTATTAGTACTTAGTACTTAATTTTTCACCTGTAGTTTTGTATGCTAGTTTACCTATGTCATATCTGTCCCTTAGTTTGCATGTGACCTTCATTTCACAAAGGGAGCATGATATATAAACTTTCATGGTTACCTTGACAAATTTTGATGAGTTGTCAAATGTCTGAAATCTTGGGTTATCTGTCTCTTATTAATTGCCCAATTTCTTAGACCAAAGAAGAAGAAGGTGAAGAAGAGAAAGATGCAGAAAAGGAAACAAAAGATGAAAAAAAAGCCGAGAGTGAAGATGAAGAGAAGAAAAAGGAAGAAGACAAAAAGCCTGAGAAAGATGAAGAGAAGCAGGAAAGTGCCATGGACAGGTTGAAGAGAATGAGAGGTGGAGATGATGAAGAGGAAGAAGATAAAGAGGAGAAGAAAGATGAAGAAGAGGAAGAAAAGAAAGAATCACCAATGGAAAGATTAAAAAGCATGAGAGGTGAAGATAATGAAGAAGAAGAAGAGAAGAAAGAGGAAGAAGAAGAAGAAGAAAAGAAAGAATCACCAATGGAAAGATTACGGAGGATGAGAGGTGAAGATAATGAAGAGGAGGAGAAGGAGGAAGAGAAGAAAGAGGAAGAAGAGGCGGAGAAGAAAGAGAATAAGGCAGAAGCCGAGGAAGAGAAGAAAGAATCTCCAATGGAAAGATTGCGAAGGATGAGAGGCGAAGATAATGATGAGGAGGAAAAAGAAGAGGAGAAAGAAGATGACAAAAAAGATGACAAAGATGATGACAAAGATGAAGAAAAGAAAGAATCACCTATGGAACGTTTGCGCAGAATGAGAGGAGGGGATAATGAAGAGGAAGAAGAGAAAGAGAGTGAAGAAAAAAAACAGGAGAAGGGAGATGAAAAAGATGAAGAGGGTGAACAGAAGGAGACTTCCATGCAAAGATTAAGGAGAATGAGGGGAGAAGAGGAGGAGGAGGAGGAGAAAGAAAAGGAAACAGAGAAAAAGAAAGAGGAAGAAGAAAAGACAGAAAGTCCCATGGAACGATTAAGAAGAATGAGAGGTGGAGATGATGAAGAAGAGGAAAAGGAAGAAGAAGAAAAGAAAAAGGACAAACCAAAAGAGGATGAGAAGAAAAAGGATGAGTCGAAAGAAGAAACGGAGAGTCCTATGGAACGCTTGAGAAGAATGCGAGGTGGTGGAGATGATGATGAGGAGGAAAAACCTGAAAAAAAAGAGGAAAAGACTGAGGAGAAAGAAGAAACAAAGGAAGAACCAAAAGAAGAAAAGAAAGAGGAGCCTAAGGAAGAAGAAAAGACAGAAAGCCCCATGGAAAGACTGAGAAGGAGAAGAGGTGGTGGAGATGATGATGAAAGTGAAACAAGCAAAGATAAGGAAGAAGACAAGCCAAAAGACGATGAGGAGGATAGATTTGCAGCGAGGCGTAGACAAAGACAGGGAGACGAGGAAGAGACAAAAAAAGAAGAACCAGAAGAGGATAGTTTTGCTGCAAGACGTCGTCGAAGAAGGGGTGAAGAGGAAGAGCCAAAAGAAGAAGAAGAAGATAGTTTGGCAGCTAGGCGTAGACGGAGAAGAGGAGAGGAAAAAGAGGAAGAAAAGAAGGAGGAAAAGGCTGAAGAGGAGGAGGAAGATGACATCTCTAGAAGGAGACGAGAACGGCGAAAGAAGATGGAGGAGGCAGCAGCTGAAGAAAGTAAAGCAGAGGAAGAAGACGATAGTGCAAGGCGCCGACGAGAGAGGAGACGGCGCACAGAGGAGAAGGCTGATGAAGAGGAGGATGAGACAATGAAGAGGATAAGAGAGAGACGTGCCGCCAGGCGACGAGCACAAGAGGATTAGCCTAGTGGAATGTGATAGTCAGGAACCGCGAGTCATGGTAATACAACCCTGAGTCTGGTGTGCAGTGAGCTAACAGTGATGAAGAAAGTCACTAACAGCATGACAAAACAAGCTGGATGATATTCAGGCTTTCATTTTCAATCACTGGATCTGAAATTTTGACACCATTGCAATGACGTGTTGTCTGAAACACCGCGTACGTAATGGTGACAGTGAAAATTAACAGCATGATGAGTTTTTTTGTGGTTTGTTTTCCAGGCATTGCTGATCATATCCTTACAGAACAGTTTCAGGAATTTTACCAAGAGTAGAATGGTGTGCTGTGTGATGGAACTTTCTTGAACTCTTTGAAGTTTCATTTTGTGTTTAAGGAAAACTGTGCATGGGTGTGTGCTTAGGCTGTATATATATTTATATATATGCTGCATTTCTGATTCATATTTATGTGATGTTTACTTTACAGGAATGATTTAAACATCAGTTGTTTTCTGGTGTACCAGAGACTGTTATTTATACTTACCTCATACTTTATAATAATTATTCCTTTCCTTGTGTGTGCCAAAAGGAAAGATTCCTTTGTCATTTTGATGAGAAGCATGATATTATGTAAATATACCACGTGCTATTTTTTGGTAATAAAAATAAATTCTCTGCAACATAAAAATAGAATATTTTTTCAGTTTAACTGTATTGTATTTAGCCTGTGTTATTAAGACAGATATAAGGTATTTCCATAGTTTTGTGGGTAAACCTCCTGATTTGGTGTTTGTGTTGAACTTTTTATAATAGCTTTAAATTGGTTGCATCTGTTTGTGTGTGCTTTTGTGTGAGCTGTAGCTTACAACATACCATGGGTTTGTGTAATGTGCACCGTTAGTTGTTGTAAATCTGTACACACATAAACAGCAGCTGGACATTCAGATGTGTGCCCCCTCCCTCCCCTATGCCACCAACCCCGCCCCTTCCTGCAAACCCAACCCCTTGAGGTTTTAATAGGAATGTAGTTAGTATTTCTGTTATGTGGGACTAATATAATATTAGTCCCATCAATTTTAACTGATAACCTTCACAGAGTAGAGTACAGTGGCTAACTTCAACAAATGACACGTTTACATGATTCATTATTTCAGTTTTAGGGTTTGAATAAAACTGAAATATTGAATCCTCTGTCATGTTGCATGATCTGTAGAAGTTGATAGGCTTGCTGTTTTCATATCCCCTATGCGCTCTACAAAAACATAATATTTACAGCTCGGTATACATCCTGTAGCCAAGTGTCACACTGCAGCCTAATTAGCTGTAAGCTCACAGTGTAGGGTTCACAGGAAATGGGTTTTAGATCAGTTCCATGCAAGCGATCAATGTCCTTTAAGCACTTTGGAATATTAGCGTTTTCCTCACTTCTGGCCGGCACCTATAGCACAGTTGGTAGATCCAGGGTCAATCCTGGGTCGATTCACACTTTATACCTTAAAAGAGGCAGTTGTAACTTCCTCACTTGGCATTCAGCATGAAGGGTATAGCGCAACGACTGGTTGACCGTATCAGTATAATGGCTCGGGCGGGGCAGCTTACTTGCCTTGGGTAAGGTGTCTCAGTGAAGCAGCACTAGATAAAAGAGCAGTGGAAATCTTTCCTGTAACAAGGAGGCACTTTACATGCACTCTAAAGACTCCTTCGTCATCATATGACTGAAAAATTGTTAAGTATGACATTAAACCTCAAGCACTCGCTCACTCACTTTTGTCACTTGAACATTTGAACATTATGGTAGTCATAGCCCTGTTTTAAGTTTTGTTGGTTCAGTTTTTATTATTATTATTATTTTTTTAATACAAATTCGTCATCAGATGTGTCATATCTTTGAATTTCTTACATGAAAAGGTTCTAGACTTCAACTTTTTGAAGTTCATATTAGAAACATGTATTCCATTGTATCTTGAAAGGAAAATTTCGAAACAGAAACCAAACCAATTGCATTCAAGTAACTGCAAGGTCTTAAATGTAACATGGCAGTTTATAGAGGTACATGGCACACAAGTTTCCAGACATTAAAACACCTTAGAGAGGGACATAGTGTTGTGACCAGATCGCCCGACATTAAATATCACACCGCTACCACTAGGATTCAATATGGTATTCCAGATTTAACCTGATAAAATGTTAGCAACCTTTCTCATCCAAAGCCTCTGAAAATATGCAGAGTAACAAAATCTGTGCTCTTTAATTAGTGTATTTTAAATAGTTGTATTTTCAGAATTTTGTTAAACTGTATTGATTTTCAGCCTTATCTTGGAATTAGGGGAGAAAGAAGCAGCTTAGCCAACAAAAAAAAAATTGAATTATGTGTAATATGGTTTTATATACACACTTGTCACATTTTGTATAATCTTTCATTCGTTGGTAACTCAAGAAATCAGACATTATCAGCCACTTGGGAATATTGAACGAAGGCAAGAATTGGGGGGGGGGGGGGACGAGAATTCAGTTCGATGGAGACAGTTTGATTGATTATCAATTATTGCTCAACAAAGGGACTTAACTCCGATGTTGAATTCTGTCTGAAGCTGAGACTTGATGAGGATGTTGCTTGCACCCTTGAGAGAACTAACATGTTTTTTATGTCACCTTAAATTTAGCGTGTGCCGTTAAACATGTAGTGATTTCTTAACAAACTTAGCCGTAGTGCAATGTGTTTTACTAACCATGTTGATGTTGGCATGCGATATTTCAGGGGAGAACAGCAGAGGAATTTGACAGCAGTAATCCCGCACAGGTGAAGATCAAGTAACCCTTCTCACCCCGTCCACTGCATGCCCACTGTACGCAGGCCTGCTGCAAAGCAAAGCTAATCTCTCTATCTGTGGATGTGTTTATTGTTATAATGATCCTTGTGTATGTGTCATTACTTTACTTTGACAGGGTTAAGGCCTCCTCCAAGCTACTTAAATGTTTGAGAAAGCCACAAATTTCCATCAAAATAGTGGAAGGAGGTTGTTTTGTTTGAAAAAAATATGCTGTTAATCATTATACTTTGCTGAGGGTTTGACAGGGAAAAATGCACATTCAGAAGTACACACTGACTGTAAAATAATTCTTTTGATGCCAACTCTTTATGATCAGAAATGTAAGGTCCATCTAGCATTTTGAAATACCATACAGAAAGAAATAAAAATTCCTTTAGAATGTTAGGGAAAGCTTATCTTTAAAGAAAACCAAGATTGTAAAGGGACATCAAATTACTTCCTAGTTTAAATCTCAACAGGGTGCTTAATTGAGTGACAACAGAAAAGAAAGAAAAGGATTTTTGTGGTTTTCTTGTACAAATGAGAGTATATTCTGTCTTCAATTTGTTTCATCTTTCATGTCTTCTCTTAAATTCTGCATCGAATTGTGGTTGAATTCAACAAGATTTCAAAAAAAACCTATGAGCTTTGTTTGCATTGTTCAAGCTTTGCCCAAATGTTTAGCAACATGGCATATTTTGCATGTATGTGTTAAAGCCTCAGGCTGTGTGCAGTATACGCTCTGTGTTATGTTATGTGTTAAAGCCTCAGGCTGTGTGCAGTATACGCTCTGTGTTATGCATGTGCACGTGTGTATTTTGTAACACTGTCATGTAATTTGCTTCAAATGGATACACCCTTGTATATGAACCATTACGCATATATCAATGAAATGGGCACACCTACGACAATATATGTTATTAAAGAGTGTTTAAATGGGGTGTCTGTTAGCCGTACTTGTGATGTCCTGCTACCCACAAGGCTTCTCCACTGCTACACCCAGTGAACTTGACGTACACAACTTTCAAAAGTCTGCTAATGTACATGTAATCTTGCTCTGGAGGTTTGCATGGCCATGCCACACTCACTGCATTTGAGTATTCTACAGTCAAAATATGCTACAAGTTGTAGAAAATGTTAACCGTACGGTGACAATTTACCGTATGTGCTCCACAATGGCATATGGCTGCTTCATATGTTGTGAATGTGACGCATTCCTATTTTGTGAATGTGGCAGATTCCTATTTTGTGAATGTGGCAGATTCCTATATTGTGAATGTGACAGGTTCCTTTGGTATGTTACCGGTACATGCAGTTTTAAGCTATGGTTTTATGTCATTTCTTCAATCTTCTTGCATGATTGTGAATGACAGCAAGTTGTGGTGTATACAGTACAAGGGTGTTTATATATAATGCATATATCTATATATATGTGTAGATATATATGTATGTAGTTTGTTTCATCAAGACACAGTCTCTTTTTTTTTTAAGTGTAAGGCCTAGATTGAGGTAGGTCTGGCATGCGACTTGATGTCTACTGCTTGAGGTGTTGTCTGTTGATATTGATATTTTGATATTTGATATCAAAGTCAGGTGCATGTAGCTTGCATAATTAAGAACAGGTACATGTATCATCTCTTGGGAACAATTAAAAGTCTTGTGCATGTGACTTGTAGGAGCATAATTATTATAAAGAAAAAGTGCATGTATCTTCTCTTCAAACCTATTTAAATCTGGTGCATTTAGCTTGTATTTTAGTATCAAATAACAAGTACGGTACATTTTATAATAGGTTGGTTGATTTGTATAAAAACATTAAGAAAAGTTTATTTTTAATCAATTTATCTTACATTTGAAGGGTAAGAAATTCAACAAAGAAAAAAATCTGTACATGTACACTATCCTCTTGGAGTTCGCAACTGTATGATTCCCATGTTGTATCGCTCTTGCAATATCACGAGTTCAAATCCCACACCATGCAAAGAGGCCTTAGTAACAAATTGTTTTTTTTTTCCACTGATTTGCAGTGTTGTAAAGACATAAAATTTCCAGTCCATAAACTGAACCACAGTAGTATATGAGTATGAGTACCACTGAGTATGATCTTACAAAATGATTATTAAAAACATAAAACTGAAATTACTTTTATGTTTGTTTTCTTTTTTTCCCCCCATAGGAGAAGGAGCACAATGGAGATGGAGACTGAAGCCTTATGACAAAAGAGATAACACCAATGACATCAAAATATGAGACAGTGTTAAAGGCCAGATAATGGGGCTGCTTAACCAAGGGACCCAACTTCGAGCAGTGACAATATATAGAGAGAGTATACAGCCATCAGTATTCCATCATGACCATATGAAGCATTATTCATTATATTGCAAAACAAAAAAAAATTACATACATATATATATATATATATATATATATATAGGAATAGCCTGTAGGAATTTTGCCATTTTGTTTTTGATATCGTGGTATTTTTTAATGCAGATTATTTTGTGAAGGAAATTTTTCTTTTATAGTCTGTTATTCTGTCTTTAAATAGCGACCGATTTTGAAACCAGGTATACATGAATCAGTGGTTTTCTAAATTTAATATTCTTCACAAGTAAATTGTTTACTTTCTTCTTCCAGCACGATTTGAGGAAACAAAACTTTGGTGACATCTTTCGTTCTGAAGTTGATGGCTTAAATTCTCTGAAATGTAGACGTCAGTACAGTACATAAAATGTTGTTTTGCATTTATTTTTGTACAGATACATATATTTGTTAAAGTCTTTTTTTTATATAGAGATTACTGATGGAGTAATGATTATATGTGCAAGTTTAGGTTGGTGTAGGGTTAGGATTAATTCATAAGTTTAGAAAGACTTTTTTTTTTTAAATAAATATAATTCTTTTTTTCTATAGTAAACTGCTAACAATACAGTATCCATCCAAATATATTGTCTGCTCAATACCATCTGGTTGGTCCCATTTTTATAGTTTTTCATAGAAAATACACTATCACTACTAAATACATTAATTATGTATGGTCTCACTTTGCAAAATATGGCCAGCTCTTGGGTGTGGAATAATGTGACACTGCAGCCTCTTGCTATCATGAAGTCAATTTAGAGACGTGACTATAATATATACATTTGCTATAGCTACATCTAATATATGAACATTAAAAACTTATCAGCAGATACAAGCAAAACAGCTCGATATTATATGTATGTTGAAAATTTCTGTAATCTTTTTTTTTGTGTTGGGGAGGGGAAGTGGGTGGGGGGGGGGTATAACTGATGGAATTGTGGTAGCACCTGTCCCAAGCTATAAAAGCTTTGCTTACTTGGTGAGAGTGTTGATTATCAGTATGTTTTTAGGACTTGTTCTACGTGCTTGACTGTCATTTCTGTTTGTAAGTGTGGGTCCTGCCTTATCTCTATGACGGCGCCAGATCATTGTTATCTCCCTTGTATTAAAGGACAAGGTGATTTTGAACTAGATAATGTGACCTTTGACTGCAGACATGTATGGGCATTCTGCCAACTTTCACTGCCTCAGCTTTTCCCATGAATTGTCTCAGTCATTTTAACCATATACCAGGTTGAGAAATTTTTTCAGTGTACATGTACTAGTAATTTTATGAATGAATAAAATTCTGGGTAAAAGTTTGTGAACTAACATTGCAAGTAAAACGTGGCACACTATAGTTACATGTATATTGTACCTGTGTAGCTTTTGATTTACTACTCTGCTTGTATTTTGTCTTTGTATGTAGCTGGCAGGTTGTAGGTGATTACAGAATCTAATTAATATTAACATATAATTAATAACAAATTAAATGAACAGAACAACTTGGCACCTAAGCATATGACTTACTTTAGAGATTAGTATTTTGGAAATTTATATACATTCTGTGAGAATTACTGATGTACACTACATGTACTATGTCTGTGGTATTAAAAGTTACATGAATTAAGATTAGTGAGTGAAAAAAAGGTGAAATTCTTAACTGAGTACACCATGTTTGTGAAATGGTTAGTGATTTAAACATATTGTAAGAATTCAGTTAATGTGTAACCATCTTAGGCTTTATATGTATTTAAAGGGTAACAATGGTACATATACATGCATTTCAGTGTATGTAAAACTGATATTTTGTAGGTATTTTATGAAATGTTTAGTTTTTTTTGTTGGTCACAAAATGTGCTCTGAAACAATTGTTCTGTTATAGAGATATGTAAATTTTTCTTGTTTTTTTTTTGAATTTTCAATTGGTGTTAAAATGTTATGATTTTTGTTTTCTTTAGTCATGAATCGAATTCTAATGCCCGTTTCTGTATCGTCAAGGAAAAACTTGGTTAATATGGTGGTGAAAACCAGGTATCTTAATGTGACATCAAAGACCTTTAACAAGCAACATCTATTGTCTCTGATAACAACATCCTTTGGCTCTGATGTCTTCAGCCATTTCTAAAGACAAAATGCTTCAATCAGGTTACAATATAAAGGCAATGTGAAATTCTTCCAACTCCGGGAATACTGCAAAATAAGGTGTTTATTTTTTTTTTTGTTATCCCTTAATAATAAATTTAAAAAAAAAAATGAAATGAAAGTAATTTTTTAATGATTTTCATGTATGTTTTTTTTTATTATTCATGCTAGGCTTATTAATATAGGTAACTTCAAGTAAACTTTTTAACACCTTTTAGGTATTTTTATGAAGTGTTGGTTGTGGATTGCTAGCTGATAATCATTGCCTAAACATTTGATGAACAACACATTGTTGGCTTCTCTAAAGGCTTTGAGTATCTTTTACATATTGTTACTTATGTCATAATCATTGAATTTGTTAAATACTAGCAAAGTTGCTTCTCTTGTGCTTGCCCGACAGCCTTTGTACTAAATATAGCAATTTGTGTAGAACTTCTCTTTTTTGTAATGGCTTAGTGTATTTGCAGCCAGTGTGGCTCGGTGGCAGGACTGCTGATGCACAAGTTTCAAGTTCAATTCCATTCTTGACAAGGACATTTTCAAGATCCACAAGATGCAAGCCCACAAATAGTCTGCATGAGAAAGTTCACCATAATTTGCCAAATGTCTGTTGTTTACCCCAGGCACTCTGGGTTTCCTCCATGCATGAAACTGATCATTATTGTTTCATTTGAAAATACTCTTGCCATTAAATGACAACAACGTAAATTAAAGCTGTTACATTCCTTATTTTACAGCGATACTGGTGACCAAGCATCAAAGCCCAATCGGATGTCAAATAAGAAAAGACTGAATAAAGTAATGCACTGAACTAATTTGCCATGATCAGAAAAATTAATTACGCTGTGGAAAACATCTGTTCACCAACAAATGCTAACACACATAACAACGAATAGCTTTATTCATCTGCCGAAGTACATAAACAGTGGAAAATTCAACACATTCAACCTGCATGTACAAATTATAAAGGTATTACAAAAACAGGCAACACGGAGAGAAAGCATGACAAAAATGGAAAATAATCAACTGGATCGAGTAAGGCCTTGACGATCACCGCACCTGCTTAAGTACGAACATTGCAGGTTGCTCGACATATGCATGGTGTGCAATCACCCCACTCTTAGCGTCCTATCTGGTTTGCTTGGGCTTAGTTCAGTTTTGAGAAGGGGCGAGGACAGAGTGCATGGATAGGTGACAGTAAATCTTAGGAGCCTATAAAGATATGAAACTGTGGTCAAAATAGTTAGAAGGAATAAGCGGTGTTGTGTGTTGTTTTCTTTCCAAAAGATCCTCAGTTCAAAGTCATGGCTTACGGTTTCGTAGTTGGTTTTCTGTGCCCGTCTGTTCCTTATGGGCATATATGGTCTAGACTTGAAAAGAAATTGGAAACCGCAATATTCCTTTAACGGTTGAATTTGGCCTATTAAGAGTTACATTTTTTGGGCTCATCATGATTCAAGGTACATGTGTGGATAGAGATTGTTGGTATATTTGGCCATGGTTTTGGACTTTCATTTGTGACAGCACGGGGTACGGGGGAATGCTGTCGGCGATTGCTGAGAATTACCCATGATGCATTGCGAACAGGGCTCTCTACGTGTAAACAACGTCTGTTGATAGCTGTGGAGGGGGAGTTGTTCATTTCTCGGTTTGAGTGACAGACAGCCGACCTATGGGGCAGGTTACCTGCAGCACATGTACAGTAATAGGGCCTACACAGTTACCTCCAAAGTCTATGTTAAATGCACAGGCTTAGCCTATATTTCTATTTCTGAAGCACAGAGCTGTTATTTTAACACTTCTACTCCTAGCGAGAAAACTAGAGATCGTAGTTCAAATCCGTCGGCATGGACCAGGAACCACATGTCTTTAGCTACAATTTGGTGCAAGTCTCAGATTTGTAGCTTTCGTAGTTTTCGAATTACATGCCACTGAAATTAAGTGACTGGAAAATGTTTTTGACCATATTTTAAAAAGTTATAAAAATATGCAAAATCCGAAAGCAGATTCGGAATCAGCGTTGCCAATTACACCAGATTAAATGAAAACATTGTCAAAATTAGACACTTTTTATGACGTCGTAACTGATCAGTTGCTAGCTTCCAAAGTTTTCCATGCCTGTCCGAGATTTATTCAAACTTGTTCTAACCGTGATCACTCTACAAGTAAATCAAATTTCAAAAGAATCCGTTCGTTGGTTCTTGAGAAGAAGATTTTTAAAGGGTTTGATCAAATCCAAGATGGCCATTGTCACGAGACCAAAGTTAACCAGAAACAGTCAAACTTTGCCTCGTAACCTTTTTCCAAAAATCACCACATTTCATCAACATTCAATGAAAACTTTTCTTTTTACAGCTCTTAAACCTTTCAAAAAGCTTCCAAAAAAAAAAAATACGGAAGAAAAATAAAAAAACTCCGAACGTTTAACAGGTGTCCCAGCACTGCGTGCTAGGCCACTTAAATATAAATGAATTTTGTTGACTGGATTAGTGTTGAGTCATACTGCTCTGCGAAGATCAGAATGAATGGTCTGCTTTGTACTTATATGTTCATTGTTGATCCCAGAGGAGCAACACGACCACCTTGTTAAGTGACGGCCTCTAAGGCTAAAACTGTAAGGTCCCGATTCACACCGTTATAATTGGGTCTGGCCTGATAGTTTATAATCAGCAACACTGGTAGGGCCTGCTTCCATGACTTTCACTCAGCATGGTAACAGTGTATTTCTTCTACCTTTGGGCATGTTTGCAAGATGTTCATTCAAGCATATTCTGTGAGCATTACTCTATCTAGAGTGTTCTAACGTATATCTGTTATGAAGCCGCGAATTCGGCCAACCTAACTGGTGTAGTTTTGTCTCGTAAATAAAAATTTAAAAAGTGCATAAATTGGGGAACAGTCTGAGGAATTAGGGTACTGAACAACACGGCGCCAATGCTGGGGCATTTTGTACTACTGAAGCAACTATACATGTATAAATACATGTACGCCTACGGTACAAAACTTGATCTCGTACAATGATATACCGGTAATAGGACCAAATTAATGTTGAAACGGACAAAACCTTTCTGTTTCACAACCCCCCCCCCCCCCCCCAAAAAAAAAACAAAAAAAACAGCTGGTATTGGTTTGAGTCATCGCAGTGATTGGATATATCCTGTCACTACAAGCCATTCATGTTAAGATATCGCATCACCAACTAGGATAATCCCAATAAGTGTATACTCTCAAAAGTGTGAGGATTTATGTAATTTATGGATATCCCCCAATCCACGTCTTTGGTGGCCAGCATTACACGATGGGTCAGACAGGATGTTTGTGTGCTTCTGGGTTTACACATGTATCCCCAGAGACATAAATGCAGTCCTGAATACTAAATCAGACTGTGGAACATTCAGGAGACTGTGTAAAGGTATTATCATACTGGTTTATCTAACAATGCGAGGAACGCCGAATATCAGTAAATTTTATTCATACAAGAAATAAATTTCACAGGATGGTTGTCACTGCATTCATTTTGGTGCATTTAACAAGTCCGCTTCACAAATACATCTTCGAAACACCTACAGCACTATTATTACTGTGTTAAATAAGAAAAAATTTACATTTATTTATTTTATTTATTTCATTGGTGTTTTACGCGGTATACTTAAAAATATTACACTTATACGACGGCAACCAGCCTTATGATGGGAGGAAACTGGGCAGAGAACTTGAGAAACAAGTGACCATCCACAGGTTGCTGCAGACCTTCCTACATACAGCTGGAGAGGAAGCCAGCATGAACTGATTCAACTCACTGAGACCGCATTGGTGAGAGGCAGAAAATCTTCTACGAAATGTTTTAAAAGTGAAAACATAATATAACTAAAAACTGAACACAAATCATTGTTTAAATTATATTTATTCCAATCCATTTGTCAACAAGAAACTGGCTGGTATATATCTTTGCAGTCAAGTTACATCTTCATACAAACGCAGTACTGTGTAACTTGGTACAACTAAAAATTTGTCTACATTGAGGGCCTGTTCCTATACCATTAATGGAAAAGGCCTCTAAAAATTAAAGAAGGCGTCACTAAACAGACCACTTAAAACTATGCACAACTATACTTTCATTTATGTTTATAGATTTTGTGAAAAGAGTTAAAGGCATTCAAAGATTGGAATTCTAAGGTGGGCTTTACATCATATTATCAGAGTTTAGGAACTCTGACGTCACAGGAAGTTTTTCCACCTCTAATCACAACACTGAATGTTGGAATAACTCTTTTTACCCATAAGTAAAACATTATTGAAATAATGTTCTCGAAAAATTTTTTCTTCGGGTGAACATCCGGGGGAAAAAAGGTGATGTGACGTCAGTGTTCCTAACTAGCATCAGTATTGCAGAATGCCTTTTAGTAAAAATCTTCAAAAAAATCTGAAAAAATACATGAAAATATTTCTACGCATAGTTTTCAGTTGTCCCTATGATGAGCCGTACTTCATATTTTAGTTTTCTTGTACTTTTAAACAGACCTGTAATTATAAGGGCACGTAGTCTCAGGCTTTGCGTAGTTTCAGGGGTGGCATCTTTTTTTTTCTTCTCGTTTGTTTGAGCACAGGATTTAACCTACATTTCACCAAACATCTTCACAATCTGAAAGCTTTCATTCATACATTCAGTATTTCCCTTGACTGCACGAGTAGAAGAAAATGTTCCAAAACATGAGGCTCTGACATGCATCTGGCCAATATATGCCTTATCATCTCGCAGGTGTCGCACAACAAACAAAAGCACATGGCCTTCGATGTCTATGCTAGAATACGCCCAACTGAGCGAAATCGCGGATTCTGGTCATCTCGTGTGTTTTATATGTATTTTCACCCTTTTCAACATGAAACAAATTTACAAACGATTGCTGAAAAGTCAAGAATTTGCTGAATCCGTCTAAAGAGTAGAGAAGGTATGATTCATACATGAAACTCAGATAAGGCTCATTAAAATGCACCAAGCCCTAATTCTTCGAAAATTTGGGGCAGATATTAGTAGTGTTGGAAGTAGAATATTACATTTCTTTACCAGCCTTTTGGAAAAGCAAAGGTATGAATAGGTTGTTCATTAGATGGTATGAAAACTCAATATTCCTGCTACAATTACATATACACTGGCTAAAATGAGCGGACTAGGTATCCCAAATTTTAGAAGAACATGGTAGGTCATGCACATGGAAATGACTGAACCACTCAGCAGTAATCTGTTTTCCATCTGCAAGATTTCCAAATACAGAGGTCACTTTCACAAAACTTTGTGAATCAATGTTTCGTAACTTTTCTCGTAAATGACGTCGCCTTGTGACACTATAACCTAGACGTCTTTTACAACAAAAAGCTACGAGAACCGTGACTAATGAAGTTTTGTGAAAGTGGCCCAGACCTTCAGATTCTTACAATCGTAAGAAATCGGGGTCAGTAGAGAACGGTTTGCTCGCACAGTCAAGGGACATAACGAATGTATAGCATACACTCAGACATCATGAAGGTTTAACATGGATGGTATGAATTAGGATAGAGTAAAAGTACTGTTTTTGCTTTAGCATTTGTCTGCACTTATACAATGTACATCAGTTGCAGGAATTCTAACCGAGGTGAATAGCTGCTGACGATGCAAGAAGTAAAAGGATAAAGAGGTAGAGGGCAAACAACAGTACATATAAACACGTCCAAACAGGGGAGCACTTGGCAGAAGAAATGAGGAACACATCTTTGGGATACAGTTCATGTAATGCAAAATCCCACATCTCAACAAGAAGTTTCCTCAAACAACAGGAATCTAACAAGGTTCAAATCATGCTTGTGATTTTGTCTAACATGAGTTCTCATCTATGCATTAAGCAAAGGACTTCATTCCTACTTCTTAATGCCCATGATATAAGGAATCCTGTTTTTGACTAATCAACAGTTTATCTTCAAAAGTTCATCATATAAAAAAAAAATGAAGCATTTCAGTTTTACATTTACACTGCAAAGCGTAGACAAACCTAACGACAGGATTTTCAACTGTCACGTTGTAACCACTTGCAGCTAAATTTAAATCTGCACAACCTACTTCTTCAACCTTTTCAAGCAACCTGCAACCAACATCTTCAAACATTCTGAAAGAACTATGATGCGTAGAGAAATAATTTGCGCGGCTTTATGAAGCTTGCATCTTTAATAATGCAAGCACTTCATTTTAGCATCATTTTCACGATAATTTTATGCATGAATTCCACTGAAAAAATGTCCTTCAGACGTGGAAAAGGTGGAAGATTCCTAGTACATGTATTTTAAGTTCTGGCAGCCTAACATGCCAAGAAAACATAGTGGATTCAAACAGCAATTGCAGTAATACAACACACAGCAGCTAAATTGTACTTAACAGGCATGTTTTTAGATTTCCCACCATGGGTGCTCCCTGAACTGAACCCTGTGACAAAAAAACTACATGTACATCCGTAATCAAAAGTAAAAATATGTCTTAAGTCTGCCAATTCTGACTCCCATTACTAAGGATAGATAATACACTTAAATAACACCTTTCTCATGAATTATATTTTAACTTATCTTTTTCAGTATTTGCATTGACTACTATGACACCATTTACAGATAAAAGTTATCAGAAAGATAGATTTCCTAAGCATTTGTTTGAAATGGTGTCTATGTTGTACACGATGACAAGTCGCAACTATTAGATTGTCCTTTAGCACAATTCATGATATCCTCACATAACAGTATCCGCCTTTTCCAAATAAAACTATCTGCCTTCCCAATAACAGTATCCGCCTTCCCAATAACACTATCCGCCTTCCCAATAACAGTATCCACCCTTTCAAAAATAACATACTCATATTCCAATAACAATATCTGCCAATGCTCATTCCCAAAATGACAGTGTCTCCCATTCCAAAATGACAGTTTCTCCCATTCTACCTTTCCCAAATGAAAGTATCAGTCCTTTTCCAAACTATGTACAGCAGAATTCACCAAGTCACTAAAC